>NC_069086.1:15443941-15751398 GCF_947172395.1 Bicyclus anynana
TACAAGAGTTTACTTTATTTATAAACTAGTTCCCAGTGAGGTTATAAAGCCTGTCCTGAGCGAGTATGGTGCATCTAAGGCTATATAAAGAATCACTATTTTTAACACATAATGGCTTTAAGAACTTTAACTATAATACTAAGATATAGTTCTAACAGTCAGTACTAGTTTTGTCGTATTGTATTGTGTCTGTATTTGTAGATAGCGGACGCCCGTGACTTCGTCTGCCCTTAGACCTCCTTAATCCGGCCTTCTCGCAAAATCCGTTCTTAAATGTCCTATTCTTAATCAACATTATCAGCCAATTGTAACGGGTCAATCCTCCTTTCCTTTTAGGGGAGGGGATATGTGACGCTCACGATATCCCAATGCTGATTGGCGCGCTTAGGGTGGTAATTTTTTGACTAACTATTATTAATTAATGATCACTATATAAGATGTTAATGAATTAATGACAATCATCGGGACCAACGGCTTAATGTGATCTCCGAGGAACAGGGGTGTACCACCACCAACTTCCCAACTCCAGGCTGAGAATTTAGAGACTGAACATTGGTTAAAAGAAATAAAAGGATACATAGGCCGACCTAGACCTCAAACCCAGGACCTTGTGATCCAAAATAACATAGGCTAACCACTGGATCAACGAGGCAACATATAAAAGTAAGTCCACGTCCACTCACAGCATGCGCTTGTTGCGTACTAAGACAAGATATGCG
This sequence comes from Bicyclus anynana, assembly GCF_947172395.1. NCBI lineage: Eukaryota > Metazoa > Arthropoda > Insecta > Lepidoptera > Nymphalidae > Bicyclus > Bicyclus anynana. The sequence continues at coordinate 15,444,661 of NC_069086.1, forward strand.
CCTGCACCTCTTTGAGTAATGACATAACATTATGGAGATATCTAACGATTTATATCGATGGTTATCGGTATTTTTGTGTATTACATAGGGGATTAAAGTGTTAACTTAATCTACGGAACCCTACACTGCGCGTGGCCCGACACGCACTTGTTTTTTATTCTAATTTCCATAGATACACTATAATAATGACCAGTTTATAAGGATATAAAATCAAATGCGATTCAGAGAAATGTGCGTAACCTATAAATACCGATGCAGAGAAAGGAAATGTATGACGTAGATAGAATATTATGAATGGAAATAAACCTACTACCTAGAACAGTCTAGCGGAAAGCTTTTGAACTCAATATGGACTTTAACATAAAATCTTAATCACGTTTTATAAGAACTTTACGCTATTGGAAAAACCGAGACAATGCAGACACGGTCTATTAACAAGCGCCTATTTGATCAAAAGTCAATAGAAATTCATTTATTGAGAGATGATCTACTTTTTTAGGCTTTTCACTCAAATCTGTTGTGACCACAGTTTAAGGCAGATTCATTTTTTTTCTTTACAAGTTAGTCCTTGATTACAATCTCACCAATTGATTACAATCTCAACAAGTGATGATGTAGTCTTAGATGGAAGCGGGGTAACTTGTGAGGAGGATGAAAATCCACACACCTTTCGGTTTCTACACGGCATCGTACCGGAACGCTACGTAGCAGTACGTCTTTGCCGGTAGGGTGATAACTAGCCACGGCCGAAGCCTCCCACCAGCCAGACCTGGACCAATTAAGAAAATCTCAATCTGCTCAGCCGGTTATCGAACCCAGGACCTCCGTTTTGTAAATCCACCGCGCTTACCACGGAGGCCGCCATTTAAGGAGAAACAACAATAAGAAACTGAAAATATGCTCTTTTTCACATTATTTGTCATAATTTACAATTAATATCATCATCAGCCTTCTAATAAAGCCCATAGTTAGCGACCAAGTCTAGATCTTACTTTTATTAAATACGCAGTATTTACCACACAACATGGGAAACGCTAAAGATAACGCTTTTATTAAATCTGTGGTATTTGCATTTTCAAAACATTTTCATACGAGTTCAATCAATTATCAAAGTAAGATAGAATAAGGTAAAGTACAAAGTTAGTAAATGTCCACTCCGCATGCTTAAACTAACCCCATTGGCATAGAGTCAAGCCGCAATGCCAAATGCTTTCCCTACTCTGTAAATCACAACATCTCTTGAGGTTACGAAAACAGCCGAGCCTTTTGTTTGAGGAATATTAAATAAGAAGGTAGGTATTAGCCGATGGACGTCCACTGCAGGGCATAGAATTTTTCTAGGGGCTTCCAAACATTCGATCCTGAGCCGCCTTCATCCAGCGAATCCCTACGACAATCTGCGGGATCAACCAACACTGCGCTTTCTAGTGTGGGGACACCAACTTCAACCGGTTCTTCGAATTATGTGCCTCGCTCATTGCCACTACAGCTTCGCAACTCAGTGAGCTATGTCGGTGACTTTGGTTCTTCTACGGATCTCCTCTCTTCTGATTCGATCAAACAAAAATACTCCAAGCATAGCTCGTTCCATCACCCGCTGTGTGACTCTGAGTCTTCTTATGAGGCCCATAGTTAGCGACATTATTGCGAGTGTCATAGGCTATATTTTATTCCCACGGAAACGGGACTAGGCGGGTGAAACTGCTTGCTCGTTGCATGTGTTACGCGAAAATCTCCCCTTTAAAAATTCTAAAAAAAGAGAATAAAGCCGCTGGCGTCCGCTAGTCAGTTCATATAAGAGCTATAAAAATTGCTGGCGTAGTATATTTATCTGAAATCTAAATCATGTTTATTCGGCGTATCTGTTCATATCTACTTAGTTTGTAACATTGTCCTATTTTTTGCGATTGCTACTCGTAAATATTAGCCCGATGCATATCTTCATATCGCAAACACAAGGATTATCTTTTATTTGTCTGGTTGTTATATTTGATTCAATAACTTATTGTTATTACCATTCCAGTCGTAAAAATAAATTCTTGCTACCACCTAGATTTGGTACATTTCATAGTAGGTATATAAGCTTCTACGGTAAGAAAAACAACCATCCAATTATTACTTTGCGCGCACTTATAGTACTGAATTAGCCTATAAGATATTTAAACAATTGCGCGTTTAAATAGCTTATAGGCTAGGCAAAATCCGCGCGTTTTATTACGTTATTGATAAATATTCTACCACGGGCGGGCAGCTTTCTCGCGCAAAGAATTTCTATCGCAATTCAGCGCGGGAATGCTGCCTGCGTGATGGGCACCCTACCAAGGGCGGCAAATTTCGATAATTATTTCTAGGTATTAGTTTTAATTTTAATTTATTTTAATTTTGTAGTTGTAGTTATATTTCCTTATATTTTATTTTTATAATAAGTTTAGCTAATTTAAGTATTATCTTCATTAATAAATACTATTCCTTCTACCACGTATTTACTTAATTCTTTGTAGTTTGTCCACATAAACATAAGGAGAGGGCCCACAGAGGAACATTGCTTAGGCCATTAAGAGACCTTAATGCGGCATTGCGGAGTTCTTATTTGTGGATCCAACTTCCTTTTGCGGTGTAGATACCAACGCATTCGTTAATAAGTGGTTATCTAAAAAGGGGAATACAATGCCCTTATGGGCCAGGACCCAATAGCTGTAGCCATATGTGTTAGAAATGCAAACCATACGCGGTGGTAATGAACTTAACATTAGCTTAACATTAGCAAAATTTACTCCTAAGTGACATTGAAAAATTCGAATATATACGAGTATTATAAGGTTGCGTGACGAATTAGTCTCCTAGTCAAATGTTAAAAGGATAATAATAAACGCAAGTCTGTTAATATACAATTATATGATTAACAAAAGCAAGCATATAAATCATTAAGGCGTGAAGGTCCGTGCATATTATACGAACGCCCATAAAGTGGCTGGATAATTTATTCCGCTCTTATCGGTTGTAAAAATACAGTAGTGGTCACAAGATAAGCCTGCAGGCATTGTTTCAACCTCGCGTTTGGTTGTTTGTCTGACACACTTACGTTAACCGTTTGCCAAATGTTTGGATAGAGACGTAAAGAACATTCAATGTAAAAATTATACTGTTTACTGTACTAATGCACTTGCGTGTAGTTGTGAGTTAATGCATTTGTGGTGATACAACCTCCGTTAACGAAGATCTTCGTCTAATGCAGTGATTCCCAAAGTGGTCTATACCGACCCCTAGAGGTCTATGACAACCTGTAAGGGGTCTACGTCAGAAAAAAAATTTGGAGGTCTCTGAAACGAAAATGGGGGTCCACGATAGTAGATCTCAACACATACACTGATAGCATCTATTTACTTACATCATGCTATCTTATAATATCAAAACATATACATTATTTATAAAAGTACCTATGAAATACAAAAAAAATATTATATATGTTTATAAAATTGTGTAAGTTGTAGGATGTTGGTATTCGCTTTGTGGTCGCAATACATTTTGAACATGTAAAAGTCTGAGAAAAGAAAACCTTTACTTTAAGTTTTTAACACTAAACTTCACTACAGTTTACAAGAAATCAATATCAGGTAAGTAGGGGGTCTACCCAACACGGAAAAACATGGCAAGGGGTCTACGACACAAAAAAGTTTGGGGAACTCTGGTCTAATCAGAGGGTGCAGTCCTCGACCAGTCTCAATCTCGAGTCAGTCTTTTTGTTTTATTATCTTCTGATTTGAATGTATTAGAAGAGTTTTGATTAGTTGTTAATAATAACTGACTGTAACGTCATCTGGGTCTCAACTGAAAATCAGCGCTGGGCATTGCTTTTTTGCTATGATAGGCTAATGCTGAGCTGTAAACCCTTTCTGTTTGGTTCATATAATATCTAAGATATGATGTACTGTTTGTGACACTAAAATGAATAAACTTATTTTCTTTCTTCTCCCCTTAGTCAGTACAATTGATATAGTTACTAACCAGACCCCACTTGTTCCTAGAGCCCTGTGTAGTGAAAAACATTGCAAGGAGGTATAGGATTGGTGCAGTGTACTGGACTTGTGTAAACTAACATGAAGAAGTATAAAATGCAAACAAGTGCGATGCTCGAGTATAGAGAACAGGTTTTTGTATTCTTGTAAGCGCCGATCGCTTCAAGTGATCAGCCTCAATTTCTTTCTTGTAATACAAGTTTATTACGATCATGATTTGCGTTGTTAACCGAAATGACTTAAGTCATAAAGTAACACACATATACGCACAATCAGGACTTATAATTCATAAAGCATCTGACCGTTAAAAATTACCTTGCCAACCGAATACAATAGGGAACTAACAACTTAAGCTAACTTAGCCCACTAACGAAACAAATCATGCCCACGATGGAATGATGACAGGAATATTAGTTTCATATCCGCGTCGGACAGATAGGCTGATCCTTTGCGCAAAAAAGAGCCATTACCCTACTCGTATCTCCGCAACATATACTTCGATTATTGAATGCATCGCCATGTACTTACGACAAAAACCTCACTGCAGTTGGCACAGCACACCCTACTAGCAAAGACGTACCGCCAAGCGATTTAACGTTCCGATTGCCGGTACGTCACCGCGTAGAAACCAGATGTATGCATAGTATATTAACCTCTTCCAAAGAAGCCTGCTTCCATCTTAGACTGCATAGTCACTTAAAATCAGGCGAGATCGCGGTACAAGAGCTAATAATTTAAAAAAAATACATTAGTCGTATAGTACTAGGTATATATCGGCGTGGTAAAGCCAGATAACTATTGGTATATTTGTAGCATAGACACAAATATGCGCAAGATATGAGCCAGCCTTAAGAAAAAACAATAATAGTGTTGTCATAGAAAAAAAAAAAAAACAATTATCTATATTACAATTTATTCAAAAATTACGACCTTCACACCAGTTCACACCTCATTCTGACAACATTAATTATCAGGATATCGAGTCTTCAATTGTCTACTCTGTAGTTATTTGTTTTTAATTTATTTTTAATTGACGCAAGCTATTTTTTCAGACCACTCATGAGTAATTTATCTATTGTTTACTTATTCTCACGTTATAATTGAAAACTGTAATCGTTATGGGCTTTTTATGTGAATTCCTTGCAGCTCATGTATTTTCATTGGGTATTTCCCGGCTGCATATTTTTGTGATTCGTAAAAAAACGAAAATTTAGATGAACGTTGTGAGGTCACAAGGTTAACGAGCGGTAATGAAATCTCAGAAAAGTCTACTAAAGGATTTGTCTGTGGTTTCCTTATAAAAATTAAAATTAGTTTAAATCACATCAATTGATTTAGAACTTTGGACGTTCGTTCATCTGTAGTGACTCTATACGGAAGGCAGATTTTACCACGAGTCGACAAGAGACTCAACAGTTTCTCTTTTAACATTCCTATATTATTTAATCTGAACTAAACTACTGTAATTATTAAAGATAGTCTCAAGAAAACGATCAACAACACAGTCATTCTCCTTATAAGCAATTTAAATAGAACTATTATAAAATTATTAGGTCTAATTATCAGAAGTAAGATTTAACATCGAGGTAATTTCAGCCAAGTTCTTCAAAGCAAACATTTTCATCCTAAATCTTCAGCCATATAAAAATCTACACAGGTCATTTCCAAAAAGTAGTCTCTTATCTAAATGTGCGTCCATATAACATTACTACCGAAAACAAGTGTTATCTGCAGCTGTAAAAGGCTGTTATAAGAGCAATTTGCTACCACAATCACTAGCGCGCTGATGGATCGAAGTATGTCAAGTTTATTGGAACACTGCGGGATGGAATACATTATTTTAGGAGGTTAACTTTTTTTTTGCTCTAAAGAAATGTAAAATATCTTCATATTAAATCATCATTTATTGCACAAAATATGTAGTAAATGGTGACAAACAAAATATTTAAGTACAATGTTTTCGCTTGAAGGGCGTGCTCATTACACAAAATATTACTAAGAAACTATATCATCACAAAATACACAAAAAACAAATATTATAAATGTTATACATATACACATAGTTACAATAATAATATAACCCAAATGTGCGTCTTGAATTGGACCAAATACATTGCATCTTTTTTTCTTGTATTTGTAAAGTTGTTGATGCAAGTTTAAAGGTAAACTTACTGACTGACGCAAATTATATATGTAATGAACGTAGGTACGTGTTACAAATGAAATTCATATTATTATTATTTTATTGAAACTCTTGATTTCATGCATCGGAAATAGTATACACAGACAGACATGAGTTGCAGGGAACTACTGAATTCAGGTGGTTCTAAACTGGTGTGTTTAGAAATACCTTAAAGATATCTTATGTCCAAACAGCCCATAATGATGGATAAATATATCTTTTCCGTTCGATGACTATGATAAGTATTTGCGTAATTCTACCAAATATGTACAAAATACACACCCAATATATAGCCCATGTAGTTAAACCTCAAAAAACTTTTTCATAGAGGAAAATATACGAATTAATCTGCATTTTTCAATATATTGTACAACGGAAAATATATTTTACCGAGAACGGAAACCTGAGCACAATTTTCCTCCGTAAGTATAGATATTAAGTATATTACATCATACATCTTCGTATCTAGTTGCAGTTTTACACAAGCTATCAAGTTAATAAAATCATCTGCAGACTTCAGACTTGTGAACGAAGAACACCACAAGCGCTTTTGGTTACCGCGGATAAAACTAAAACAAAGTTATTGATGTATATGATTCATCTCTTAGGATTCATTATAAGGAATGGCACTAATGGCACACACACAAATATTACAAGGACCAGCACCAAAATGCTACTGTACAAATCATTAGTTCTAAGTATTATGGAGTATGGTAGTATAGCTTGGAGACCTCATGATGCTACTCATATTCTTAGGATTGAACGAGTTCAAAAGCGCTTCCTGTGGCATCTTACTGGGGGGGGCAAATCCTCCCAGTCACAAAGGTAAGAAGTTTAAAGAGTTACAGTGAGCGGTTAAATTTTTTCAATATAGATTCCCTTGAAACTCGTAGAAACAAACTTGACCTAACATTCTTATTTAGAATCTTCAATAATAAAGTCGATTGCCCCTCACTTCTTTAAAGTTTTAATTTTAAAGTTCCTATAAGATGCCCGAGAATATCGAGAAGGAAAGACTTTCTACTTCTTGGTCCCCGCCGATCAACAGTTATGGGTGCAAACTCGCTAATCTCAAGAATATAAAATCATACAATATGTTTTATATGTTAGACATTCATAATGGGTCCCTAGCCAATTTCAAAAAGGAAATGCGTGTAGCTATTAATCTATTTTAGTCCTATTACATTATAATTTATATTTTTTTTTTTTTTTTGTTTATTTAAATGTACTCGTATTTCAATGCATGCGGTTTTTTTTTCTTTTAATATTGTATCTATATTCTTTTACCTATGTATAGCTGTAAAACTGTTTAACTTTAATTAGTATTATAATTATAAAGATAATCTTATTATTTAAGGCATGTAGTGTTAACCTATAAGTGGCCAAACATTTTGCCTTGTTACCTATGTTATTAAAATATTATATAGCTTATAAGAAATGTAAGGTTGTTGGTTAACCAATCCTCATGGTGAGATTAATCATGTACGCAGGAGATATTATAGTGCACAAGTGTATGCGCAAGCACAGGTGCAATCTCTTTTCCCTTACTCTCGAAATCCGATGGGACGGCAGACCGACATGACTGGTGAGAGATCAGGCCCAGGACCGACGGCTTTACGTGCTCTCCGAGGCACGGGGATGTACTAACACCCCCAACTTTCCAACTCCAGGCTACTATTAAGATTTTCCTTGTAAGAAAAATCCCAATAACCTATTTTTTTTAGCCTAACCCGGCATTCAAACCCTGGACTGGCATTTTCCGTAGCTGAACCAGCTAACCACGGGACCAATGAGGCAGTTAAAAGTATACTTCCAGATTTCATTTTCATGAAAATAAGTTCAGTAATTTGTGTTAAAATCAAAATAACTGAAATACATTTTATAAGTCGGTTCCATTTTTAAGTTAAATAGATTTATTTCTTGTTTGTCGCGTGTCTGCATTACCCTGACATTGGCCGTGCAAAGTTCAGAAGGCGACGGAACAAATTGCTACCTTATCCATTTATTTAGATGCGTCACATTATTGTTTACGCTAAAATAAGGCGCTTACCTGTGAGTTGACGTGGTATCAATTATTTAAATTCTATACACACTTATAAGTGTATTCGTTACTGTATATATTTGCCATTGTCCAGCGCGTATCTAGTAATAGATGGCAATAAATCATTGTCACGTAATTTACTTACAAGTAAATTAGTTCCTGTTTTTATAGCTAAGCAAAGAGTTTATAACTAAAAGCAAATTTTACAGCTTTAGCTTATAACTTTACTTTAATATATTTTTTTATTATTAACTAGCAAAACTGTGGCAATACGGGGATAAAATATAGCCTATCTTATTAGATGCTAATGAAGCATTCCATTGGTGAAAGAAGCAACATTTACTGCAACAGCAGGGCATGTAAGGAACACGTAAGGAACTGTCGCCACAGTGTCGCCCTGTGTCTACCAATCTGAGGCGTAGGCAATGGCAATATGCCCTTTCAAACTGAAACACAGCAATGCTGTCTGGTACCACCGGTACCGGGTACAGTCTGGTCTGGTAAAAGTAGCAGTAGCCTTCCCTGAACGAGCTCTATCACAAGAAGCTATTCTACTACAAAATTTTCAGCCACCTAGTAGCATTGTTGGTTAGTCGTATGGAGAGTTAGCCAATGAAATTACCCACATAACACTTGACAAATAATTTATAACACGTCACATTTATAAATAGTTATTTTGTCATCGATTGTCTAAAGAAAATATATAAAGTCAACAATTATGAAGAATGTTTCTGCTGAAAAATGTAAAGCGCAAAGCAGTTAAACAAATAAGCCGTGGAAATTATCACCGGCCGTGACAATGGCGGGACAGTGCTAAACTGCTAACCTAATATAGCATGTCGCAAATCGTTCTTATGCTGTAACTAACTAGGTTATGGGCTGTATCTATTACTAACCTACGCCCTGCGGTTTTATCCTATAAAGCTTATGACACTCACAAATAACATAGCTTTCTGGTGGGTGGTTTTTAAAATCGGTTCAGTAGATCCAAAGATTACCACCACAAACCTCATCATTCTACCTAGCATTGGTTAGACGGCATAACGTGCTCTTCGAGGCACGGGGATGTAACACCACTAACCTGCCAACTCCGGGCTGATTTTATTAGAAAAAATAGGTGAATATGCAATAATCAATAACCAGTCCCAGGAGAGAAAACTATTCATATTCCCACAAGCTGGACCGTTTCCGTTTATCGAAGTCGTTTTTTAGTTTCTATATAACGATAATGTTTGTATTAAATATGAAAATTTTCGTTTGACTTCATAAACTCAATGCATTCTTTAAAGTCATTTGAAAAGCGAAAAACAAAATCATACCTACTGTTAATCGGGTTGAAGACGGTGCAGAAAAAATACAAAATTAAAGAACCTACTTGGCTTGTCACCGCCTTCAAACCCATCACAAGAAAGTTCATAGTTTCAAAAGTTAAATGGATGACTAGTGTGTTCGTATTTTTGTGATTGTAATTAAGAGTCTAGTAATAAAGACATGAAAGAGCACTGTCTAAGATACCTAAACATTTTCAATATTCATTGCTTGAAATAATAGACCATCGGTTCAGTGCCGTCTTTAAATTGATCTTAATGGGTACGTTTTTAGGTTTTGATGTCGGTTGTATTTTTTAAGGTTTTTATTTATTTACTACGCAATCTGTTTTTTTTTTGTTTGTTGAATTATCTATTTTTATCTGTTTAGTTGATCTAATAATGACGCTATACGGTTGTTGTATTTTTAAAACAATAAACGTGAAAGATGAAGTCCACGATATAATCATAGTTGAGTCACGCAAATATTTCTAGAACTTAACTTATAAATGACTGTCAATAATAATTAATAAAAAAAAACACAATAAGGTTTTTCAATAATAGGAAGTAAAGTACACCACAGATGTAATTAAAATATAATTTATCTTTACTGTTATAATAAAAAAAAATACAACATTAACTATTTGTATTATAACCATTATTGTAAATGTAAACAAGTAAATATATATTCTTCTTCTTCTTCTCTTAAATATAAAAAAATCAAGAAAAGATATAAAATAATTGATATATTTCTTTCGCGAAGAAAGTTAGTTTTTAGGTACATAAAAGTAAAATAAACAAAAGTTTCTTTTAAGTTTTTATGTAGTCAACGTATGCCAAGAATTAAGACGTAACCTAAACCTTCAAGGCATTGACGGTGCATGTCAAATGAACATTACACAGCCTTGAATTGTGTCGGGTCAGCCCAAGTTATAGACTATAGCGTTTTTTATTAATATTTTTTTTCTCTAATGACTTTTTGGTTAGATTACATACAGTAACATTTGGGTGATGCAATATCCGCTTTCCTCGTGTACCTAACATATCGAATGTTGGTACTCCTACTACTATTTAGTTTGTTCTACTATTTAGTAATTCCCAGGAAATGTGTTTAATATAATTTATTTCACATATTTCTGGGCTAATTTAAGAGTTATAATAATAATAATACATTTCATATGAATTGTATACAAGAACGGATTATATTGTAGGAAATAGTAGTCTGAGATGGACATGACGTCGTTCAATCTTGTGTTGACCTGTGCCTACGCTAGGTGTTATAACTTGTTTCCGTGAATAGTAGGAGTTAGAGAGGGGGAGAATGACTGGAGCAGTGAATGGTGAGTATTGGCTAGTCGGAAGGGATCCTTTAAACCTGCACCCGGAGTCACAAGTTCCCAGGACTGCTTAAGGTGCTGCTCTGCCATTCTAGGTTCTTATTTCGGTTACAGTTTGATTTGTTAATTAAGTTGTCCTGACTAATATTGTGGATCATAACCTTTTTTCAATATTGGTCTTTCTAATCTTTGTAAATCCACTTCTGAGTTTTTTCCTAAAAATATTATACAGAATGTCCCATAATTAATTGATAAAACGCAATTTGGAGATAAACCACCTAATTATTTAAAACTAATTTGAATAATATTCTAAAAAACGCTAGGGTGACCAAGTTATATTTTTTTTCGGATTTTTCAAATTTTCTATCTAGTATCGGTTTTTTCAATGCAGTAGCTGCCTCTGGTTCTGATTCCGGAGGGTGTGGGTTCAAATCCGGTCCGGGGCATGCACCTCCAACTTTCAGTTATGTGCATTTTAAGAAATTTAATATCACGTTAAACGGTGAAGAAAAAACATTGTGAGGAAACCTGTGCACCTGAGAATTTTCTTAATTCTCTGCGTGTGTGAAGACACGAGCTAATTATACCGACCTATATCGAGAAAATATGGAATGTTGATGATGATGATGATGATGATGATGATGATGATTGTATATCACCAACCAATATCAGAATATTAAAACTGCAAGTAAATTAGCAAAATTGCTAACTCCTAAATTAAGTAGGTTAATTATTACAAGTATGTATTATTTTAGCAAGGTTATGTAGGAGTAAACTCTTTTAATATTGAATTAAAGAAATCGTTTATTTGAGAAAATGTTTATTTTAGAAATAGTTTATTTTAGACACATTTATTCCGATACTCTCCAAGAAAACCTATCAAAGTGCGGCCACAGACAACAGAGGGCCTAGTGGCAGTTTAATACTGTTACTATCGCGTTAACGTAAACGCGAATTTTTAAAGAATTGAAACAGCGCCATCTATTGGCACCACTGCACAACTGTTTCAATTCCATATAAATTCGCGTTGAATTTTAGAATTTAGAATAGAATTTAATTGAATTAAAGAAATCGTTTATTTGAGAAAATGTTTATTTTAGAAATAGTTTATTTTAGACACATTTATTCCGATACTCTCCAAGAAAACCTATCAAAGTGCGGCCACAGACAACAGAGGGCCTAGTGGCAGTTTAATACTTTTACTATCGCGTTAACGTAAACGCGAATTTCTAAAAAATTTAAACAGCGCCATCAAGTGGCACTACTGCACAACTGTTTCAATTCCATATAAATTCGCGTTTACGTCAACGCGATAGTAATATTGAAACCTCCCACACACAGATGGGACTAAATTTCTGGTGTCATTGTCACTCTAACGTCACTTATTCTTTGCTGACTAACAACTGCAAGATATATCTCGAAAATATTCAACTACAATATTTTTTTTTTAGTAAAACGCTTACGTTTATACATTACGTCCATTATTATGATATTCGTAGTATGTCCGGCGGGGCATTACATTAGCGACAAAGACGCCACAATATGCGTACAGAATCATAATCGTCGTCTCACATGTCCTGTTTCCTTACAATGGTGACATTTTACATCTAAAATTATTTGAAACTTAAAAAATCTTTCTAAGTAGTTGCATATGACTGCGCTGGGGTGACCGTTTTAAAAAATTAGCTCAAAATTATATCGAAATTATAATACTTGCTAATACAATTTTTTAATTTTGCTTAAAAATACGACAGACAAATTCAAAACTTACACTGTCGAATATACATACGCTAATCTCAGGAACTACTGGTCCAATTTGAAAAATTATTTCAGTGTTACATAGCCCATTTATCGAGAAAGGCTATAGGCTATATATTATCCCTGTACTCTTACAGTACAGGAACGGGAACCACGCGGGTGCAACCGCGCGGCGTCAGCTAGTGTAGTTATGAAATTATGAAGATTTCTATACACGCATTGGAATCAAAAGCATTCAGCAAGCCTATTTTAATGAAAACATAACCCTTCTTTCAGTCGGGCAAAAAATCTTGACCTAACTTAACTAGATTTGATAGCTTCTATAAAGGAAAATTATTTATGTTGCCTTTTAAAAATGCTAAATATTAACACAATAAGTAAATCCGAAAAAAATTACTAGCAAGACTGTTCTCCTAATGCTTGAGAAATCACAAGAAGTAACTAAATCCGGATAACTTTACTTGCATGACTATTTTCAACCAAAAAAAATAAATAGCTACATAAATCATGTTTTTTTTTACTAGCAAGACTAGTAAGACCCTTAGTGCTAATGAAATTGCATAAAGTAACTAAATTCAAAAACTTTATGAGTACCTGCGAGTACAACTTAGCCCGGAAAACTTTACGAGCAAGACTATTCTCCTAGTGCTAGAGAAATGGCAAGGGAAAAATCCACGAAATTTTACTAGTATATATAATTATATATACTAGTAAAATAAAAAACGATTACTATATATATAATTATATATAATTATATATATAGTAATCGTCAATAATAAAAACATTTAATCTAATTACAACTAACCCAGAAAAAGTTATCTATTTTTATTTCCACACGCTTAATAGTATGTTATGTATGTTGCATCTAAAACTCAGAATATACGAGAAAACAAGAAGTTATCCACTTATTATGCTAACTAGCAATTTTTTATATAACACCGGCAATTTAGCAACAATACGGACATCTTAAATTACCGAAGACGCGAGCTGATTTGCATATGATTGCTATTCTCGAGTGTGTTCCAACAAACAATGGAACATCTACGACAAAATGAAACAATGACATTGCGGTTGGTATTAATGGTATTCGGATGAAGTGTCGTTGCTATTGAGTGGCGTGCAATTCATTTAAGCGTAAAACTACTGCCTACCCCAAAAAAGATTGATTTTATGTATATAGATCTGTTTTCGGAAGACGGTTATCATCTGCCTGTGATAAGAGTAGTTAAGTATCGGTTTGATGGTAAACTGGTTTCTATGCCATGCTCCTCCTCCTCCTCCTCATCATCATCATCATCATCATCATCATCATATCAGCCGATGGACGTCCACTGTAGGACATAGGACTTCCAAACGTCACGATTTTGAGCCGCCTGCATACAGCAAACTGCGACTCGCTTGATGTCGTCAGTCCACCTGGTGGGGGGTCGACCAACAATGATCTTTGGATTGCGGGGTCGCCATTCCAGCACCTTGGGACCCCAACGTCCATCGGCTCTTCGAACTGCTCCTCCTGTATCACTCTAAATATTTCGACAACATATTTCTGTTTTGATGACGTCAGTTGGTCTATATAGGGGAGACCGGGTACAAAAGTAACGGCGGGTCGAAAGTAACAAATGCTCTGTAAGTATATCCAACAGTCCAACACCGCGTCGATGTCGTACGTTAACAGCGGGTCGGTACTCCCCTCCCTTGCGTTCAGTCGCCACGCGCACTTCGCGCTGCTAGGTTATGTGAGAAGACGCTTTGTGAATTTGCACATCAAACGTTAGTATTTTGTTGTTTTTTTATTTAGTGTTTTCGTAGTCTTTTAAAAGTGATACCAATCTGAATATTTGCATGTTAATTCTTGATTAGATAGATTACACAGTATTTTAATTCATTTTTCCCTAGCACGTTTCATTTTAATGTTATCTTTTATATTTGAACAGAAATGTGGTCGGGTACAAAAGTAACATAGCCCTATGGGTACACAAGTAACATTGTAGCCGTACTGATTTGCTAACTTTTTTTGCATATCGTTGTTATGTATATATTTATTTTAACAGGATCGTTTATTACTGATCGGCCTCTACAAATAAACAGTGAAACTCCATCTAATGACGTGTTGACTAGTTTTGATGCAACAACCACCACCCAAGTTAATCTAGATACTCCAGTTGATAATCTTCCACCGTCGAGTGACCAAATTATCGAGCATACAGTTAGCAATGATTTGTCAAATAAATAAATAAATATACTTAAACAATACACATCACTATCTAGCCCTAAAGTAAGCATACAGAGTATTATCTAATCAAATATAGTATTATCTAATCAAGGATCCAATTCGCCTACACCAGGACAGCCATTTGACTTAACACCTAAAGATCTGAATCCCTTACCACAAGCAGGCCCCAGGACTGCAAAAAGCAGAGGACGTAAAAAAACGCAAGACAGCAATATTGACGGACACGTCCAAAAAAACGCAGTTGAGGAAGAACACGCAGAAATAATTAAAACTAAGAGAAGGATTTTACCACCTGATACTGGAAATGGCAAGAAAAAGTTGATATCTAAGAAAGGCAAGGGGATAGGAAAAAAGACAAAGAAGGCAGCTGAAGAGATGGAAAACAATTCAGACTACCAATATTGCTATTGCCTCGTTTGTTGACCCAAGTCGGCAATAGCCAGCTAAGTGAATAGTGGGTTCAGTGTCTCTCGTGCAAAATGTGGTCACATCATGTGAGTCCATGATGATGCTAATTATATATCTCACAATTGTGAGTCTGAATAAAATACATAAAGTTTAAAAAATACTGATCTCATTACTAGAACAAATAATAATTTGTTTTGTTTTCTTAAAATATTTTTTTTTTAGTTTTTAAGCATTTTGAATGCAAATTCTTTCAATACAAAGGCTCTAAATAAATAATATGTTGATTTAGTATGTCATATTGTTTTCTTTACGAACCCTTTTAGCCTGTTACTTTTGACCCACAATGTGTTACTTTCGTCCTGCCTACGTGGTCGGAAGTAACAACTTCCCATTTTTTTTCGAGTCTCTGTGATTCATATCAAATGATCAATATAAAGCAAAATTGTGATACCGATATAAAGACCATGAATGGAATGTTTAAATGGTTTAATCCATTTCTATAAAATAATCATCCATAACCAGAAATCAATGTAAATGTTCAAAATGTTACTTTTGTACCCGGTCTCCCCTACACACAAAGGCATAGTTGTCAAAAGTCAACCCGACTTCCTGAAGTAGATTATCTATAGCTTTTTGTATAGAATGTTGTACGTAAATGTCAACTATCTATCTAACTATTCCATGATTCATTACCCCAAGTGTAGCAAAATAAATTCGAGTCACGTTTACATTTGTCGAAAAATAAAACAACAAGGTCTCGATTCTCAGTACTGGTTTTCGTCAGAGCAATTTGATATAAAGATTGGTAAAAAAAATGTATTCAAGCAGAAAGCTACATAGTACTATCGTCAAAGACTTCCCAGAACCTTTCTCACTAACGCTTTTTGTAAAACCACATGTGTTGTCTTGCAACATAGGTCGAATGTCTAAGTACAAACAATAATAAACTTCATGATAATGTGCTTTAGGTTGATTTTGCAGTGAGTTTGTTAGCGTATTAGTAAATTAGTTTCTAGTGATTTGAATGAGATAAAACTTGGCACAAAATGTTGGCGGTTCCTTTAGTGTTGATATATTATATGTGAGTCACAGAAGACGCCAAAAGCGACGTAATTATTCTGTTGGGAAATCTCATTTACAAACAAATTTAGGTACTATTAATAATTTCTGTAACGAATTTCCGTTATATATTTACTCTACATAGCAAACTTTGACTTAATTTTGGATAGTTTAAAAAGATAAACTTTAAACCGTGGAAATCCATTGTAATATTTTGGCACCCAAAAAGGGCAGTCTTTATTACCAAACTAGTGGACGCCCGCGACGTCGTCTGCGTGGAATTCAGTTTTTCACAAATCCCGCGGGAACCATGAATTTTTTCGGAATGAAAAGCAGCCTATATGTTAATCCAGAGTAAAATCTATTTCCATTTTAATTCAATACCCGCAGCGTAAAGGAGGAACAAATATACACACTTACACAAAAACTTTCGCCTTTATAATATTAGTGTGATATTGTTATCTAAGATAAATTCTACAAATACGAGTAGGTATAATTCTATGAGGGCGATCCTCTAACATTCTTTAATTTTTTTATACCGTGAGATGATTAAAATATACAGAAAATTGAGACTCCAAAATATATATTAACAACTAACTAAAGATTTTTATACAAATTATATAAACTTGTTTTTGGGGAATATAAAAGACTATAAGTATCTACTATCGTATGCAACTAATTTGGTCAAGATTTTATGAATGGCTTAACATTACGCAAAACAAACACGTTAAAGATTATTTTGTTTGCTTTTCAAATTTTCAATACCTAATGCATTGGCAAAGTGTTTCTTCACGATGGTTATCTACTTAACCAAATAAACAGATTAAAATTCCTTTAACCTATATAAGACTAATGCGTTTCCTTCTGGTGATGCAATTTAATGAGTTGAAAGAGGATCTACAATTTCATCATCAATGACAACCCATATTGGGCTCACTGTTGACAACGAGTCTCCTCTCAGAATGAGAAGGGAAGACTCGTAAATTAAAGTGTACATTGTGACGTCACGAAATGTACGACATACGTTTGAAAAGTTTGAAAAAATACATGATATTAAATTAAGTTTTATAGGAAATACCTAACTTTTATTAATTAATATCGATATATTTCACATCCCTATTCCATGCAGTACACGAAATTAATATTGTCAATATTAAATTTGATATGAATCAACTACTCTATTTTACAGTTTTGAAGAGAGTTCAACTGATAATTCTTGCACGTTAAATCCTTTCAGCATTGCTTATCTATAAGACATTGTTTAAGCAATAACTTAGTACATCCTTATAAAGTTTTGTAAACAAGTAAATTGGACGCGAGCAATTGAATTGTTACAAAATGCTTTCCGAATACCCTTTCACTGACTTTATAGTAGCAATGGTTTACCGTAGACACACCATAACGTAACCAAGACAATGGGCAGTTAAGATAAACTTTAAACATCTGATGATCAATCCATCAATATTACGTATCCGAAGTGATCTAACTCCTTTCAATAACATTCGCTCGTAAGTCGTTACGTTACAAAAATATTATAAGAGTTACCTACTCTTATAATGATATCAAATGTTTAAATAAGAGCAAATCAGAGCCATCCATTAAATAGAGAGCATTCACTTTGGACCATAGAAATAACATGGTATAATTTGTATTACATCGTGAGGAAACCTGCACGCCAGAGAATTTCTTAATTCTCGGCGTGTGTGAATGTCTGCCAATCCGCATTGTGCCAGCGTGGTGGACTATTGGCCTAACCCCTCTCATTCTGAGAGGAGACTCGAGCTCAGCAGTGAGCCGTATATGGGTTGATAACGACGAATTTGTATTAGTGTATAAGTGTATGAAAAAGTTAGTATCGAGAAAATTAAGTACGTTAAAGAATAGTTAAATGGCCGGTAGAAAGCTTTTAACCTAACTAACATATAATTATCTTCAGACACGATGCAACGGTAAGCAGAAACGTTGAAGGATTGCTAAAATACCATTCGATGGATTAGTATGGAAAACATACACGAGAGGGCATTGGCACAGTTTTTGTACTCTACACGGTAACCATACTGATCTTAACTTTCAGAACCTATATTATTTATAGCGACTTTGGCTTTGCCAATAAATTGTTTAAACGTACGTTTTTAGAAATTCAATCAATTACAGATTGCAATTATTAGGTATCTTTCATTTTTGAAGTTACTTTTTGAACTAAATGATCTTCTAAGTTCACTCACGTCTCTAGGCCAAAGCGAGCCAAAAGAGAAAGAGATAATTTTGTCTAAATGTCGCTGCCTCATTCTTTATGAAAGGGAGTGCGATATTTATGCTCTCATTTTTGTTGCCATTGACAAAATTATGTCGTTATCTCTAGTCACGCATCCTAGGCCTGATAGTCTCCTCTAGGCCTTAGACTAGCTACCTCACTGTTAATAAAGATTTACCGCCAAGTTGCCAAAAAATATGTACTCATATATAAATAATCAATGTCCCTACTGATCACATTACATTAGGTCACCCTAGTTCTACATCTGAATATAATACGAGTGCCTTTGTAAGTGCTAGCCTATCATTACATTAATGATTGAAATAAATTGCGTTTTAGAGGTTATTGACTTGCATGAATAGTTTTACGTAACGGCGGCGTAGGATGAACGGATACTCGAAACCTGTGGGGTCTAACTGTGGACTATTTGTCACAACAAATGGATTTAGATATAGATGGCTTTCTTATTTTATCTATTTGTGTACACCTATTGTTTGGATCAGGATATTGACCTTTTGCTGGAGTGGCAATGGGTAACAAACGGGTTTTGGAGTGAGGACAACTTAGTGTAGGACGCCCTGCAATCCAAGAAGTTAGTGGGAAGTAGCTGGTTGAGGAAGGTTGATTATGTGTGGTGGCGCAATGTCAGAAAGATGTCCAGCAGTGGATAGTTACAGGCTTATGATGATGACTTTGTATTGAAATATCCGATGCCTCAATGTAAGCATCTCAAGCTGATCAATCATTAACACCATAGTGATAGAAATACCGTATAGCCGTGATAGCCCAGTTGATATGACCTCTGCCTCCGATTCCGGAGGGTGTGGGTTTGATTCCGGTCCGGGGCATGCACCTCCAACATTTCAGTTGTGTGCATTTTAAGAATTTAAATATCACGTGTCTCAAACGGTGAAGGAAAACATCGTGAGGAAACCTGCATACCAGAGAATTTCCTTAATTCTCGAGCTCAGCAGTGAGCCGAATATGGGTTGATAATGATGATGATGATGATAGAAATACGTGATTTACCTACTCTGTTGTAGCGTCGGTATCCAAGCAATTCATTCTAACCGTCCGTATAAAATATAGTTAACTAAACCACAATTGGTTACAATTGTTCTGAACGCGTGGGTCTCTTCCTCCATTTCGAGAGCCACATGACCTAACCGGACAATTTGACTGATTGCGGCTGACGAAAATAGACGGTTATATTCATAACAACTCTAAAACTGAACGGATTAGCGGCAATCTACTGAAGTGATCTTATAGTAGCAATCTAGTGACAGAATAATCGTATATATGATGGATAATGGATATTGATATTGACTGGGGAGGTCAGACATTTGATTACACTGAAATACTAAAATAAATGTGTCCTGAATCTTAACCTCAGAGGCAGCTGACGCGTTTGAAGACCGAACACGGTAATCTAATTTCTTCCAAGCCCGAGTTATTAAGTGAGGTCGAGAAGTTCTATGGACAGCTATACACGACTACTCAGCAGCCTGTTGCCAATTTGGCTAAAGACCCCAGAGCCAAGTTGACCCGACACTATACCGAAGATATCCCGGACGTCAGCCTATACGAGATTAGTGTGGCTCTCAAACACCTGAAGAACAATAAGGCGCCAGGTGAGGACGGAATCACAGCAGAACTCCTGAAAGCGGGTGGAAAACCGATACTTAAAGTCCTTCAGCGATTGTTCAATTCCGTCATTCACGAGGGCACGACGCCTGAGGCGTGGCATAGGAGCGTGGTGGTTCTGTTCTTCAAAAAAGGTGACAACACCTTACTGAAGAATTACAGACCCATCTCGCTGCTAAGCCATGTTTACAAATTGTTCTCGAGAGTCATTACGAATCGTCTCGCTAATAGGTTTGACGACTTCCAGCCTCCCGAACAAGCCGGTTTCCGAAAAGGCTTTAGTACCATAGACCACATCCATACGCTGCGGCAGGTTATACAGAAGACTCACGAGTATAACCAGCCACTTTGCTTAGCGTTTGTGGACTATGAGAAAGCCTTCGATTCGGTGGAAACCTGGGCTGTGCTAAGGTCATTGCAGAGATGCCGAATTGATTACAGGTATATCCAAGCGTTGAAGTGCTTGTACGAAAACGCCACTATGTCAGTCCGTATTCAGGATCAGACTACGAGGCCAATCCAGTTGCAGCGAGGAGTGCGTCAGGGAGATGTGATCTCTCCGAAGCTATTTACCGCCGCACTGGAAGACGTCTTTAAGCTTCTGGACTGGAGCGGACTTGGCATCAACATCAATGGCGAGTACATCACTCAACTGCGGTTCGCGGATGATGTAGTCATCATGGCACAGACTCTGGATGACCTTAGTACCATGCTCAATGACCTCAGCAGCGTTTCTCAACAGGTGGGCCTGAAAATGAACATGGGCAAAACAAAAATAATGTGTAATGCTCATGTATCGCTCCACCCAGTTATAGTTGAGAACGCTGCACTCGAAATTGTAGACGAATACATATACCTAGGACATATGATCCAGTTAGGTAGGTCCAATTTCGAGAAAGAGGTGAACCGTCGAATCCAACTCGGCTGGGCTGCATTCGGGAAGCTTCGCGACATCTTTTCGTCCGAAATTCCTCAGTGCCTGAAGACAAAAGTCTTCGAACAGTGCGTGTTGCCAGTGATGACCTATGGTTCCGAGACTTGGTCGCTAACTATGGGCCTCATAAGAAGGCTTAGAGTCACACAGAGGGCGATGGAACGAGCTATGTTAGGAGTATCTCTGCGTGATCGAATCAGAAATGAGGAGATCCGCAGAAGAACCAAAGTCACCGACATAGCTCAACGAGTTGCGAAGCTGAAGTGGCAATGGGCGGGGCACATAGTTCGAAGAGCCGATGGACGTTGGGGTCCCAAAGTGCTGGAATGGCGACCCCGCACTAGTAAGCGCAGTGTTGGCCGACCCCCCACCAGGTGGACTGACGACATCAAGCGAGTCGCAGGGATTCGCTGGATGCAGGCGGCTCAGTATCGTGATGTTTGGAAGTCCCTACAAAAGGCCTATGTCCTGCAGTGGACGTCCATCGGCTGATATGATGATGATGATGATGATGAATCTTAACCGGAGTCAACCAATCTCAATCACACCGGAGACACCGGTTTCATTGGTCAAGTGGATCGGCTCACGAGTCCTAAGACAGGCTTAGCTTTTCGTGCAAATATCCAGCCCAGAGTTAGGAAGTTAGCAGTATTACACCCCGTGCCTCGATGTTTTTTTTTTATTCTTTACAAGTTAGCCCTTGATTACAATCTTACCTGATGGTAAGTGAAGATGCAGTCTGACTTGTTAGGAGGAGGATGAAAATCCACACCCCTATCGGTTTCTACACGACATCGTACCGGAACGCTAAATCGCTTGGCGGTACGTCTTTCTCGGTAGGGTGGGAACTAGCCACGGCCGAAGCCCACCAGCCAGACCTGGACCAATTAAGAAAACCTCAATCGGCCCAGCCGGGGATCGAACCCAGGACCTCCATCTTGTAAATCCACCGCGCATACCACTACGCCACGGAGGCCGTCAGAAATGAGCATGAGCAATGAGCAATGAGAATTTCTACGATCGCAAAAATGTATGGGAATGACAGATCTTGATCACGTGACCTGTCGATAGCAAATGTCATTCTCGTACATTCTTCTAGTTTTCGAAGCGTTTGCGATCGTAGAAAGAGAATCGACGTGCCACTTGGCTATAGAGGCTGGTCTTTAACCCGTACTAGAGCAGCAAGGTGGGTCAATATTGTCTCTCATTTAAGGAAAGCGGTTTGTTCCTGTGATGGGCCGTTAAAATAGTTTAATAGACATTTAGATGGTAAATCCACAGACCACAGTTTTAAATTCTAAAGAATCACGAGAAAATACGAGATTTGTGCGAATTTCGAAAAGAGAGGGATTGATGAAAGCAAAATTAAAATGTTATTCAATATACATTGTAGGTACACAGATCACTATTTGATTATTTATACAAAGTTATTACTGAAATGTAGTTTTAAAAATGCATGTCTCTCAGGTTTTCAAGAAAATCAACAAAATATGGTAAATACGTATACCTTTACAATTCCGTAAAGTAATGATGGCTCTTATAAAATAATTTTACGATTGAGTAACCGATTAAACAAAATAAAGGTACCTACTTTAGTTTCATTAAAATAATGTAAGCACTTTAAAAAACAGTAGAAAGTTAAGATAACATCCAGTTATATATTTAAACTAAATAACTGACCACGAGCACTAGACACTACATTATATAAAGCCATTCAACCTTTTTACTTGTTCATAGAGAAAAAAAAACCAAAACACTTGATTTACATGGAACTTTCACGATAAACCCACTTAGTGGTCAAATATACGAAGTAGATTACGTAAACAGAATTGCAGATGACATTTTTAATGTTAAAAATAAATATAGACTAAAAGAAACCAAACATAGGTACATGCATCTACAATAAATGTTTTTCATCATTGAATATGACAACAACTAGTAACAACATAGTAGACTTGTTGTATTAATAAAATTATCCATCTTCCAATAATATAAATAAATATCTATCGCATAATAATCTATGAAATATACTGTCGAGAGTGTCTCTCCCATCTATCAAGGGAAAAGGTATCCTTTCACTATTCTTGAGACCCGTCATTTGTAATTTCTATATCTACTACTGGTCTAAGATCCGACATTAGAAATATATACCCTCATCTGTTATTCATTAATAATAAGAAATAAATGCTTGGTGTGGACATTTAATGCGTAGGGAGGAAAGTCATATTAGAAAAATGTTGAATGTGCAAGTGAAAAGACATAAGAGGAAAGGAAGACCAAAGAAAATATGGTTGGAGTGTGTGAAAGAGGACATGTGTGTAAAAGGATTGGATGATGAGTTGACAGGTAATAGAGACGAATGGAAAAGATTGACATATTTTTCTGAACCCACTTAAGTGGGATAAGGGTAAGGAGATGATGATGAATGTTCACAGAGACACATTATTTATCGGATGCCTGGTTAAATTACGGCCAGACACATTCTTCATACAAAATCTAGGAAACCATGAACTAGATCAAAGGCAATATAGATAAATTAATCATAAAATAAACTTTCGTTTGACATATAAGACGACTAAATAACTGACAAGAGTATATAAATAAAATTACTTAACTGTTTATATCTGGCAACTCCACAGTTGCAGTGTGAAAGCAGGCAATATTTACTTTTTCAATTCGTTGGGTATATCCTCTTAACTAGTGTACGCATTTTTTAAATAAACCAATGAGGTAAGGAGATTAAATAAATTAAGAAAAAATAATCATTAATTACTATCCGGCCTCAATTTTACTAGACAACATATGTGCAATGTGTCAATGTAAATATTTTCTATTTTATTCTTATCCCAATTAAATAACAGATGAGAGTATATATTCCATATGCCGGATCTCGGACTAAACACACTTACTTTCGGTACGTTTATGAATGAGTAGAAATATATAATCTAATAGCAGTGGGTTATTATTTATAACGATCTCCTGTTGAATAGTGGCTGATTAGAATACAATGGGTGTTAATGTTGACTATAGCTGTAATGAGTGTTGACGTGTGAACGTTACAAAAACCTGCACCTCTCATAACAATAAGAAAACTATTAAAAAAACTTTGTGAGTAAGTAAAAACCGGTGGTACAGCGGGCGGGAATCGAACCCATTACTAGTATAATAGGTGAGCCTTATTACCGTTGAGACATCGAGGCATTATTTTGACCACAAGTTTAGCCTAGCCTAATAATATTATAACCGCGGAAGTGTGTATGGATGTTTGTTACTCTTTAACGCCGCTACTACTGCAGCGATTTGGCTGAAATTTAGAATGGAAATAGATTTTACTCTTAATTATGGTTCCCGCGGGATTTGTGAAGAACTAAAGTCGCGGGCGGCGCTAATTCGAAATAAATTTTCATTAACTTTAGCTAAAGCGTCTGTAGTAATGAAAGTTCAATTGTTACAAGCAACGATATTTTATACTATTAGATATGTTACAAAATCGCCGCAAATAGTGTGCCAAATTTAGCTACTCCACTGAGTGCACACATGCATAATTTTGTGTTTACTTACTTTATATATTTATGCACATATAGGTATAGGTATACAGTTTCTACACTTCCTGAACACACAACTCGGCATTGAAGACAATATTTATTATCATGTTTAAATAACTCTAGTTGTTTACTTACTTTGCGACTAAATGAATAAAGACAATATAATGACGGTTTTTTAAATTGTATATAAATTAGGAGTATGCTAATAGTAAAGCAATTTTGTAAAAGTAACAGCGTATCTGCGATTATTACTTTCGGAGCTACAGAGATTTAAAGAGTCAGATTTGCGGCGTTGCCACAGATCCCTGAAAAACACCCCATACAAAATGGTACGATTTAATGACATCGTAGGTCCATAATGATCGTTAGATTTGTATGGGCGTTCGAACAAAATTACTAATATGTTTGTTATTTGCGCGTTTATATTTATAGTTCATGTAAGCTAAAACTGTATGAATTATTATCTAATTACGATTTTGATTTTGAAATTTTCTCTTCTTAAATCTTATTTATTTTGATAATATCCAGACAATCTTTGCTTTTTATGTATAAATTAGTTAACAATGAGCTTATTTACCCGAATATATCATAAAAACCAATATATTTGAAAAGTCATCATCCCCATTGGGGGGATTCTGTGAGGTAAACAGACGACGTTTCGAAGCGTTAGTGTCATGTCTAATAGTATAAAAAATCGTTGGTTACAACTATATTATATTTAACGAAACTTATTAACTTTCGATATTTATCATACTGCGTATATAAACTGCAAGTTGAGATTTAATTACTCAATACAAGTTTAACTGGTCAATAACATAGTAGGATAATGGATACACACGTGGAGCAGAATCTTCAACGTAAATAAATCAAAACTCATTATTAATATTATCCTTTCATTGTAACGTGGGACTTTGCAGCTATTTAGTTATTAAATATGCAATTGTCATTGCGGGATATTTTTTAAAACTACATCTTTTGTTAGAGCCGTGTTAAGTTTAATTATGAACTCTGCCTCTGATTCCGAGGGGTGTGGGTTCGAATCCGGCCCCGGGCGTGCACCTCCAACTTTTGAGTTGTGTGTATTTTAAGAAATTAAATATCAGTTGTTTCAAACGGTGAAGGAAAAACTGTGATGAAACATGTATACCTGAAAATTTACTGAATTCTTGTGTGAAGTCTGATAATCCACATTGGGAAAGCGTGGTGGACTATTGGCCTAACCACTCTCATTCTAAAGAGACTGGTGCTCAGCAGTGAGCCGAATATGGTTGATAGCACACACACCTTTTGTACAAAATGGGTTTCTTAATTCGTTCGTTGCAGTAATATAGAAATAAATGTAGTAGATAAATTAGATGTATAATTCGACTGCGTTTTATTTTGTACATCGCTCGATAGCAATTTAAATTGTACAACAGAGTGAATATTTAATTCTAAATGGTCTCTCATTCCGTTGGATTAGGTAAAATTTATGGTCTGTCTATAAAATGTATATACAAGTACTAGCGTATTCCCGCGACTTCGTACAACCTTACTCTTACACCGGCCCTGTCACAATATCCGCTCTTAACGGACGTCTACTAACTATAAACTAGGTAGGTACATCTCTGCCAAATTTCAACTACGTGACCACAGTAAAACCAGTAGTTGGACTTCATACTAGAGGTCGAAACGCGAGCTATACCTACGCACCTCGAACGTGGGGTGATCGTGGGGTGGTGACGAACGCACCGTGTATTAGCAGAGTAAAGTGTATTAATAGTATTAGATTTTATTAATTATGACCACTTGAAAATACTGTGCCGTTTTTGGATGCATGAATTCAAAATTATCCCATCCAGAGATAACTTTTTTTAAGTTACCTGGAAACTCTGAAAGGTAAGACTTTAAAATAAATTTACTTACTAGTAGGTAGGTACATAACCTTGTCTTTTTTAAAGGTATTTCCTTTTATCTCCAGATAAAAGGTAGGTATCTGGATTAGTAAATAAAGTGAATAGAGTTAAGGAAAGTGGGTATTTATTTCAAAAATACGACCGAGTTACTTTTTAATATCATTACTGTGACGTGAATGTGATATGTTTGCTTATAAATGTATGTTTAGATTGAAGACAATTAAATGTGAACTCTAACTACGGAAAAACTAACTATAAACTACGTTCTTGCGAAATTACATTTTTCTACGTCAAGCGGTTTATGAGATTTTGAAATGTGACCTTTCGCTGGACCAAGAGTCTACTTTTAAATTTTTGTTTTATTTAGAATCTATCTAAATATGGCTATATTTAGATAGATTAGAGTAAAACAAAAATTTAAAAGTAGACTCTTAGCTTAACTCTTGAATATAAAACGATTTTCTAGTCGTTATCGTAGGTACTCATTTTAGGCTATGAAGACTTCAGGGTTCACGCTATAAGTGAAAGTCTTGAATTGAAGCCATAAATTCATCTTGATATTAATTGACTTATTCAAATAACTGGTACATAAACATTTACAGACGATCAAGTATGGAAAGTACGAGTAAGATTTATTGCTGGAAGCTTTTAGACATGATTTTGGAATGATAAAGTAGATATATTAATGCAAGTCTGTGCAATATACATTTCACGCGTCAAACCGTCGATCAGACTAAGATTTATTTGATAATGCTAATGTTTAATTGTATCGATGTAAAGGATAGCTTTAACATTCCGTGCTGTGAAAATAAACAAATAAAAGCTTTAGTCCTACGGAAAGGGGCCGGACTTGATCAGGGATTCGATGCCAGCCTGTTGGCCTCATTCGCCCTCGTAGCCACTCAAATTACAGCATTGCGACCGGTCATATCCTTAGCTGCTTTTGTGCGTGACTATCGCGTCCCAGGCATGACGTCCGGACGTAGGCTCTCTCCCAATCGATTTACAATTTAAGGAGGAAGCCTGGAACTGGTGCCAGATACTAAAAAGTTTCGGAGTAAAATAGTCATTACAACTAACTATACCTATTGGGCATACTTATTAAAAAAAAAAGAATGTTTGCCAATTCTTTTTAGTTTAGCTGAGGTATTAGGACTTAAAAATATCTTCGAAAGATATGGTATATGGTAAATATTCTTTTCAAAAAGCACTAAAGCACAACAGTGAGATGCTTACTAGGTTCTCAAAGATATATAAAAACATAATTAATATAAAAAATAAATAAATATAAATAAATAAATAAATAAAAGTGCCGTTCCTAATATAATTTGGTGGTTAAGTGTTCGTTTAATTTTAAGTGCATGCGGGATATACTGTGTATATATTAGATTATAATACATCCAAATATTATTTTCTATCTTAGTAGATCTAAGGGATACCTATGTATAGTTTCCCTGAAAGAAGCTTGAAATGAGACGATCCGGATACGGGATAAAAATAGTAGATATCTGGTGGATGCTCTGATAGGTTCTAGGTCTCAAGAAGTCTGCGTTAATATAGTGAATTCAATGTTTGAGAGAATCATTGAATGAAATGAAAAAAATTGCAGTAATTAGTGATTATTGCATATATTTTGCTAGAAGCAACTAAACCGCCACGCAAACTTTATAAGACAGAAATCAAATATAATAGGCAGAAATATCATCATGCTACATGATTAGCATGCTTTACAATTTATATTTATATAGTGCATAATTGTGCATAATGCGTGCATGCAACTGTGCATATATTATTATCCCAAGTGCTCGATGCCATGCATCCTTACCGAGCAGGCGGGACACTTTGCTACGGTTAGCTTGCGCCTCGGCTTCCGGCGCGGTGGTAGAGTTGCCGCTCTCTACATCTGCAACCATATTAACTGCTGAGTCAACTACTCCTCTTAAAGTTTTCGTGAGCGTTTTCGATCGTAGAAAGTCAACTTGGCTAGGCCGGCTGTTAACATCGTCACCACTCTATTTTTTATAGCTCACAAAACCTCTACTCTGTACTGAGTTTGAAATGTATAATTTTTTTTTTTTATTCTTTACAAGTTAGCCCTTGACTACAATCTCACCTGATGGTAAGTGATGATGCAGTCTATGATGGAAGCGGGCTAACTTGTTAGAAGGATGAAAATCCACACCCCTTTCGGTTTCTACACGGCATCGTACCGGAACGCTAAATCGCTTGGCGGTACGTCTTAGCCGGTAGGGTGGTAACTAGCCACGGCCGAAGCCTCCCACCAGCCACAAATTAAGAAAATCTCAATCTGCCCAGCCGGGGATCGAACCCAGGACCTCCGTCTTGTATATCCACCGCGCAAACCACTGCGCCACGGAGGCCGCCGTAAGTAGGTAAGTGTAAGTTTTTGGAATCAGTAAGTATGCAAGATGTAATCTTACTTGATGATAGATAGATAGATATATATCATCTTAGAATCGATCTATGATCATTAGTAGGTCCAGCATGATAGACTAGCACCCGATTTCTTGCTTGTTTTTTACGACGTATAAGCCAGCGCTCTAGCCTCTTATAGTTTGTGATAAACAATGATGCAGACTATGGTGAAACGCGCTTGTTTAGAAGGCTTTTTTCACAGTACTTACGTTGCCGTTCTTAAGAAACTAATCCTAATCAGAATTACATATCATGAGTTTTTTACAAATTTCCCTTTCATCACCATTAAATGGACACATCATTAAATGGTATATAAAGTACCTACACTAATATTAACCATTTCTTGTTACTAGTTCTTCATAGCTTTGCAATTATAATTAAAATGATTGTGTTAATATAAACTCACTGCAAAATGTTCACAAGACGTGGGCAGTAGAAACATTTAAATGAAATAGCTATTCATTCCAATTGATCAGTTATCTTGAAGTAGGCCGTAATAATAAAGTTTATTGATAATATTTTACTGGCAAATAAAAATTTTACGACAAATAAAATAGACTACTAGACGAAAATAGACAAAACAAATAGAATTAAACAATCGCGTCATGAAAAACGAACGAAGTAAATTTTTCTTTATTTATGTACATGTTTTGCTTGGATTTATTCGATTTATTTAGGTAACTTCTTCCGACTAAGTGGTATATCTATATGTATCTATCTTCTATTTATCTATGTCTATACTTATAATAAAACTGGTCGAATTCTATAAATTTATTCGCAATTTGAGACTTTACTTATACCATTTCTAACACCAAACGTTACCGTGGCATAACGGATGCCAGCGCCATCTAGAATCTGTACTTATAATACTAATTCTGTACATTTTGTACATTGAAGATATTTTGAAATTTTTTTATAATCGATAATGAAGCTAAAAATATTTTTTTTCGATTTTTTGTCTGTCTGTCGTACATCACACTAAAACTACTAAATGAATTCGAATGAAACTTGGCACGGTTTAAGACCATAATACGGAGAAGGTTATGGGATATTTTTTATTGCGAAAATAAAACAAAAAGGGGGTGAAATAGGGGTTGAAAGTTTGCATAGAAAGTCCTACATTTTTAGTGATACAGTTTTAAAATTTTGTTCATATATCATAAAAAATACGAAATATAATGAGATGGTAAATACTAACTAGCTACGTTCGAAGCCTACCGCCAAATTTTATAAGATCATCTAATAAAACACCAAGTAATGTTGATCAGTCTATTATATATCGCGTATACATATACATTGTGCGTAGTTTGGACAAATCGCCCGTATGCAAACGGCATACAGAGTGATTCAATTTGCGTGCCGTTCATATCATGCATTATTTACTATTGCTCTCAATATATTTACATTTTAATTATGTTTTGTAGAGCTGCGTGATCGTTTAATCCTTCTTATATACTTGTGTATTCGAGCAACGATTCGAGTAAATACGGATTTGAAAATTGTTATATGGACTGAGAGACATACCTACTTCATTTTGTTAGTTGGCTGGTGGGAGGCTTCAGCCGTGGCTATTTACATACCGGGAAAGCGGAAGCGGACGTCGTATAGAAACCGAAATGGGTGTGGATTTTCATTCCACTCCTAACAAATTATCCCGCTTCCATTTAAGACTGCATCATCACATACGATCAGGTGAGATTGTAGTCAAGGGCTAACTTGTAGAGAATAAATATTAAAAAAAAATAAGGATAAAAGTTTGTTAATCTATACTCCTACCATAAGTAGGTAATTAATGGCCAATGGAGTTTGGACTGAAGTAGGTTTTAAGGGCTCAATCATCATAAAGTGTATATGTTAATATTTGCTTCAGCATTACAATTTACAATATCTGAAACCATCCACATTCGTCAGACATTTCGCGGCAACCATTCGAAAAACACCGTTAAAGATTTTTTGAAAGGACTTTAAGGGTCTCTAGCGAATCTTAGACTATCCAGTGACAAGGCAGCCTCTGTAGCCAAGATTCTCTTTCTACGATCGCAAACGCTTCGAAAACTAAAAAATGTATGAGAATGACAGATCTTGATCACGTGACCTGTCGGTAACAAATGTCATTCCAATACATTTTTCTAGTTTTCGAAGCGTTTGCGACCTTAGAAAGAAAATCAACTTATTTCTTGGCTACTAGGGGCAGGTTAGTACCCCGGCCTGTTTTATCAGATATCTCGAATTAAATATATTTATTTCAGCTATTAAATACAACATAATCTACGCGGTCACGTCTCGTTAACACGTAATCGTACTAAAACGACAGTGGAATGTTAAACCGCAGCCAAAATAACAAATAATTGGTGCAACGCTCTTTGCGATTTCATATTAAGCTGCGTGTACACACTACTAGATACCTACCATGAAAAAATAGTATAATTAGTCGCATTTGATGGTTCCCAAAAAATAATCGATGTTTTTTTTATTTATTTATAATGCTATAATATATAACTAATAATTATAAACCTTAAACTAATCTCTCGCCAAACTATACAACGTGCATACAGTTTTTTGGTGAACAAATGCAGACAATATTCTATTGCGTATATTCTCTGTAACCTGTTCTATAACATATAGAAGGAATCTTAAATCCGATCTGACAAAGGCTGCCTCAAACTTAGTCTATTCACAAAGATCGCAATGCAAAATGGTAAATTCAAAAATTAAGTATATCAACGAATAACTTGCATAAAAATGTGAAAGTTTTAAAAACAACTGTTTAGGGGTTTGTTTGTTGTATCACTAACATAATTTTTTCAAAAATATTTAGGTACTGTATCTATTTGGCTTGCTTAGCCTTGGCTTTATTACATGTATATGATTTTCAGATTTTCTAGATTTTTACATGTATATGATTTTTAGATGACCAAATCTAATTTGTCCACCAACCAACAAATTTGTTGACCAAATCTAAAGAGGAAGACCTAGAAGTAGATGGGCAGACGACATTGAAAGGACGGCTGGAAAACAGTGGAGGAAAAAAGCCACAGATAGAGAGTACTGGTCATCTCTGGAGGAGGCCTTCACCCTCAAATAGAGGGGTTCGCACTAAATTTTTTAAACTTTATAAATAAGTATTAAAGTAGTTACTTTACTCAAACTCAAGTTTGAGTTTGTACTTACAAAAATTTAAAAATTGTAATTTATTTTTATAAATTTTATTAACACTATGTATATGTGCTGACTTATGTGCGAAATAAAAGGCTTTTTATTTTATATTTTATTATTTATTTAAATCTAATTTGTTTCAGATTTTCTGTAACAAATTAGATTTGGTCATCATAGATTCTATAAAAATGCGATATTATATCACTCAGCATAGTAAAGTTTATCTAATCACCAAAAACATAATTATTATATAATCACATAACGATAGAAGGTATCTGTGTATTATGTAATTATGTTTTACTACTTTGCAAAAGTAGTGGATTAAATACCGGAAAATATATTATGTATACAGTAGTTTTATTGTTTTATTTGGTTATTGTGTAGTAAATTAGAATCAATTAAAGTTTATTTGGTGTAGAAACTGTTGCAATAAATACGATTAGATAGATATTAACCGGTGGTAAAAAATACTGTTAAGATGATGTTTGAATATAATTTTGAAAGTAACAGTATTGCAATGTTTTTTTTTTTTCTAATTTTAATAAAAATATTTGTAAATAAACCAAAATATATAATCTACTTGTAAATTATATACATATAATTAAAATAACTTTTTCCGTATTAATTGTAACTTGAAACAAAGATTAAACTAGCGGATGTCCACGACTTAGTTCGCGTGGAAATAAATGTAAACTTTACTTTATTTCACCACTTGTATTTAAAAAAAATTTTGTATATCAATATATTTCGTATTTTTTTTATTGTTTATGAACAAATTTTAAAAACTGTAACTGAAGTAAATGGAGTACTTTCCATATCAAATTTCAATCTCTATTTCAGCCCTTTCTATTTTTTTTTAGGATCAAAAAGTACCCTATGTTTTGCTTCAAGGTCCCATTTACCAAAACTATTATCATACCAAAATTCATCTTGATTGATTCAGCCGTTTAGCCATATTACGTTAGTAATGAATCTATGGTTAAATATTGCTGGTTTTTCTGGTTTATACCGATATAGTAACACTTTCTAAATAAAAAGGAACTGGGGGAGGCCTATACCCTGTAAGGGGATCCTTATGATTAAAACAATTGGACTATTATATTAGATTAGATTATAAAGAAAAAAAATTGTAATTTGTAACGATTTTGTAACGCTAAGGATCAATAAAAAGGCTTTATTATAATATATATACACATATATATATATATATATATATATATATATATATGTATATATTATTATAATGAATCTATGGACACTGTTTATGTTTATTTTTTTGTAAATTACGCATGTGTACAACTAGCGTAACGTGGTCAACGAACTGTTACGGTTCAAGAGCGGTAATACACTGAGATATTTTAGGCACACTCTTGCACTATTATGTATTCGGTGGCACACTGCGGATTAAATAACAGAAGACGTCCGTTTGGTGCAATTAGAATGGACACAACCGTGTCTGGTTCTGATCAATAAAGCCTCAATAGCTTAACGGTAAGAGCGGTCGGACTCATCACCGAGGGGTGGTGGTTTAAACCCCGCTCCGTTGGTTTTTTGTCGTACCCACTTCTAATACAGTATTTCCTGACTAGTTGGAGGGATATGGGAGTATTGGTCATAATATATAAAAGATATGGCAAATATTCTTAAAAAAAAATAAGATAAATAAAAAAAAATCATGACTTATCTCGCAGTAACGCTAACGCTGTTAAGGGCTGTTGTTAGGTGGCTTCCGATTGTAGTCAACTTCTCAATCCTCGCAAAAAGCCTTTAGACTTTCTTGTTTCATTTCGTTCATCAAATAAAATGAACTGCCACGATTTCATGCCTTCGTGCACATCTTGTGCGTTAGTGTCATACTCATCTTATTTGAAAGCTTGAAAGCTTATTGAAGTATGAAAGGTTAAGACACAAACAAACATGTCCCCTTAGACAAGACGTCGATTCTCTTTCTACGATCGCTAACGCTTCGAAAACTAGAAAAATGTATGGGAATTACAGATCTTGATCACGTGAACTGTCGATATCAAATGTCATTTCCATACATCGTTCTAGTTTTCGAAGCGTTAGCGATCGTAGAAAGAGAATCGACGTGCCACTTGGCTAGGGGGGATGGTATTGAAGCTTGCTGTCTCGGATTTTTTATTGTTATAAAGTAAAAATAGCAATCGCTTTCAATGTTCTTTAAAAAAACAATATTTTTTGTTTGATATTTCTCTAATAAAATCGGGAGTTCCTGGAGAAATATTGAGTAAACTTAATAAATTAATAAATCCGTACAGCTTTCTAATATTAAAGTAGATAGAGAATGTCTGGGTCTATTATATTATACATTATATGATAATTGCGTCACGTTTTTGGTAAATTATTTCCAATAATTGCAAAGACGTGTAAATTGACATAAAAAATATGAATAAATTAATCAAATATTATATTCAATTGAATATTTTATATTATACTAAAATATTTTTGAATAGCTAGACCTATGTCGAGATAAAATAAAGTATGCAGATAATGATTTCTGGGATTAGAATTTAGGATTAAGATAAATTATGTATTATCTACATAATAAACGTATCTACTAAACATTCCAAAATATAAATTATTATTAATATTATGGATAACTCACATTATTTATGATTGATTAAATGATTTAAGGAAATCCTGTTTAAATTAAAAAAAAAAATAATGAAAATATTTTATATCAATATTAATTAAATATAATTAAATATGTTAACGGAGGTGTTAGTGAAATACTTAATTCTGCTTAAACCTATGAAAGGATCGACGATTAAGAAAAACGTTTCTCAATTAATAGTTCTCCATAGCTGACTTTTTACACGTTTATTAGATACAAGGTTGTGATTCAACATACAAAAAATAGGTAATTATAAAAAGGATTAATAATTGCGATAAGCAACAGCAACAAATTTTATATATTTTAAGACAGATTTAGATAAGTGTCACATTCATCATCATCATCATCATATCAGCCGATGGACGTCCACTGCAGGACATAGGCCTTTTGTAGGGACTTCCAAACATCACGATACTGAGCCAACTGCATCCAGCGAATCCCTGCGACTCGCTTGATGTCGTCAGTCCACCTGGTGGGGGGTCGGCCAACACTGCGCTTACTAGTGCGGGGTCGCCATTCCAGCACTTTGGGACCCCAACGTCCATCGGCTCTTCGCACTATGTGCCCCGCCCATTGCCACTTCAGCTTCGCAACTCGTTGAGCTATGTCGGTGACTTTGGTTCTTCTGCGGATCTCCTCATTTCTGATTCGATCACGCAGAGATACTCCAGTACACAGTACACAGTAGACAGATCTCTAAGTCGCAAACCAGCGAAACTTCAATACCGAGTGTCACATTAAGTTGATATTAATATTACAAATATAGGCTTTGGAAGTCAGGTTTAAAGTTTCCTTCATGGCAACCCATCAAAAAACACCGTGAAAGATTAATTTTAATGGTCTTTAGCAAAGTGTAAACACAAAGCAATATTGACTGGCGACTAGAGACATGAATTCCCATGTTATTTCAGAGAAAATATCACAAAAATACGCTTTATAATTTCAAAATTCAAGGTCTGGACGTATGGAACCTGCTACATCCTAAAACTAGTCCAAACTCCATAGTCGTATAGTCTGCAGGCTAATTCACTAACTTTGACGTATGATAGTTGACATCAATTACCTTATCAAGCAGAAATTTTTAGATTGCGTTTAATCTATTACACATTTACTATAAAATAGATAATGTTACTGTTGTTACAAGGTCGCCCTGTATCTTATCATTTTCAATTCGGGAATCACGTGACTAATTCTGAGAGCGTAATTAATTGTTCATATCACAGTTCTCGCTTAAATTGCGATTATTATGTAGTTGTTCGGACGTAAGATGTATACAGAAAAGTCATATGCAGGGATTTTCATAGTCCACGACAATTTAATAACAATGTTTTTTTCACTACCCTTGCTCAAAAACACTGTCATATTACCACTCCACAGCGGGGCTAAACATAAAGGGGCATTTTAGCCTCTAGGGGCTAAAGTAATTTTGTTTTTTTAATTCTTGTCTGTTACGAGTACTAGCCAAGTACTAGCCTACTATAAAACGGAGGAGGTTTTATTCGAAAATAGAATCATTATAGGTAAGGCCCTGATTGTTTTGAAAAATAAATAAAAAACTTTAAATTGGAATGAAATGCAGCGTTCTTGTCTGTGGAATGCGTTCATTTTTTTATTTAATTTTTATTGAATTGCGAATAGAGCGAGATTTGAAGACATGGGACATCCTTTACGGTGTAATTACCTTTGCCTTTTTCTCATGTGAAAAAAATAAAATTATAAAGCGAGAATTTAAGAAAAAATTGATGTGAATAATACACACTTGATTTTTTTCAGAAATTCATTTTAAATTTGTGACCGTAACTTACATATTTTTCAAAAATAATTGTTATTTTTGTCTTCATCTGGTGAGAATGGTGATCTTAATTGGGAGATGGATGAAATTTTCAATCTGTTACCATCAAAGTCGAGACGCATTTACTTAAATACTTACCTACGAAAAATTTAATAAATGGAGAAAATAACAACGAATGGATTCACTTACGAAAGGAGTTTTTTAAACTATTATCTCCCACGTTTACCTCACATACTCATTATTCATCTTCACAGTAGTCGGAAATTATGTTACCGGGTAAAAGCATCTCCTTTAATATCCAAAATTGTAGACTTTGTACATTTAATTTTCAATTAAAATAAATCATTGAATATTGTACTAAACTATTTTATTTTCTCGCAATCGTAGTGAAAAGCAGAGTGTAACACGTGGGGCTAAACCCATTATAAACTCGGTTTCTATTTAGGCGGCCCTCGCCTTACGTCTCGGGCCCTAAAAATACCTCGTATATAATGGGTCTTTTTAGCCCCTTGTATAACAATCTACTATTTAATCAAAATACTTGGACCTTGCTCACGAGATTACCTCCATCTGGAATGTTGAGTCAACTATTACTGTTCCGATAGTTGTTTCAGTCAATGGTCTTATAGCGAAAAGCTTCGCCCAACACCTTAAGAAGCTTTCGCTTAACTGTTGGATTAAGAGTCGGATACAGAAGGCAGTGATTCTTGAGACGGCGCGTATTGTGAGGAGGTACTCTGGAGCCCTGACCACCGATTGCTTAGGCACTCAAATTACCCGCAGCGGGAGGGTTAAATTTTTTTTATAAGTTTTTAATAGTGTTTTATATATTTTGTATGTATAACATTGTAAAATTGTATATAAAAGGAGAAATAAATAAATGAGAAATAAGTCAATAATAAAAAAAAATAATAAAGAAATGTCAAACAATTTACATTTTACATCTCTTATTTACCCCCACAACAAATATTGATATTCAACTAAGCAGAAGACGTTGAAATCGAATTTAAAAATGATTGTTGATTGAGTTTTCATTATTAGAAGATCCAATCTATATTTACAGTTGGCAATACGCCTATAAAAATCTTTTGCGCGATAAGATGCGTTGATAGCGACTAGGAATGCACTTCCATCAATATTATTTTAATCGTTAACATTGTCGTCAGCACTTTATAATTCAGTATACTGGGAAAATAGAACCATTGTCGAAACAGGTTATGATAAAAACAATTTTGTTACTGAATTAAATAATTACTACGTCCTTGAGACGGAAATACCCAATTGTTTATCGGTGCATCCGTCTATGTAAAACAAACTGAATTATATTTTATTTAAATATACCAATCGGCTTTTTGTTTTTAATAAAATTATCGTGTAATATTAAATACTTAAAAGGTCTATGTGCTGTTTTCTATTTAAACAAGTGTTTAATATTTTACACAGTTCTGCATATGCATCGGACCGAAGATATCATGTAGTAGTAGGAGTAGTAGTTGATAAGATGCGTTACTCTACTACTCATTTGTATGTTGTCAGGAATTGGGAAATAACTACTATCTTTAGGGAGTCAGGGTTCCAGATGGCGCATAAGATTAGATAGTTGACAATACTCTACTCATTTGCGACTTGTCAACTACTATGCTTTGGCTAGAGCGAAATACCCTTCTGAAGTGGTTACTTCCCATTTCTTGCAAATCTGTAAATTGGCATCTTCATACAAGAGCGTCCCATCTTAGGCCACATCCACCATTACCAGCACAAAATACAAAAGCCCTAGTGCTTTAATGCGTATTGCTTGTAATGCGTACAATACAATGATGCATTTCGAATCTTGATGGGTCTGCCTAGATATTGCAGTGCCACTGGCATGTTTGCCGAGTCGAGAGTGCCTGACTTTTATGCTGTTATGAGAACACGCGTGGCCTCCTTCTGGGAGAGACTCAGAACAGCGCGTAACAGCATCCTCAGGACAGTTTGTGACGGGATGCCCAGCCCTTTGTTTACATATTGGCTATCTGTGCATCAAGACAATAATAAGAAATAGTTTATACGCCTGACTAGAATGACGCCTGGGAAGTCTTTTAACCTTCCCAGTTAGTGTAAGTAAGTAATGTAAGTTTTATGCCTATTTGTATTATTAATTATTATTATTTTATATCACTATGTAATATGTATACTGGGTGCTTTTACCTTTAATAAAAATTATTATTATTATATTATTTATTGTAAAAGCATCTAATGATCTAGCATAAAAAATATAGCGGTAAAGTAACGGTCCAAAAACTAGCTAGTTTTAGTACACATGACAACTCCAACAAAGTGAAAGATGTCCGCGAGCATATCACCGGCACTGATAAAGCGATAATAGCACACGCTTGCTTACAGAGGGCACGTATTCGCTGAGTTTGTGCTAGATTATGCGAAACAATTCGCTTAAATATTTATATTATATGGCGCCGTACTGATAACATGTCCGAACTGTTATATAATGTTGATTTTTAATTATTGTACTTTGTACCAAATGTCAACACATCACTTCTACATTGTATAAAATTGCATCTCGCGTTTGTACCATTACGTTTAGATTTTTTTAAACTACGCAATGGATTTTAAAAACGAATAGATAGAGTGATTCAAAAAGAATGTCTATACTACATAGTAGTAGATAGAATAAAAATTAGGGTTCGGGAAAATTAGGGTTTCCACAAGGACGAAGTCGTAGGCGTCCTTTAATTTTAAAATAAGTGTACATCTAATATTTTAAAAATCTAGAGACCCTTTATAACCTAACAAATTCATGCACAACCTCAAAATGTTTGTATAGGTTGTATCAAATGTATTTTATACGTAAAGTATGATAATAATTGGTAAAGGTATAAACCATCGATCTCCTATTAAACAGTGGATGCACAATCAGCGACCAAAAAACGTCCCCGCTCAATGAGTGCCAAACACAACTTCTTGGCACTCAATTCAAGTAGCCGCATTTGCAAATTCAACCATAAACTCAATTCTTAAGGTTGAATTTGCTCTGAATTTGGGATTTTATTGAATATTGGGCTATATTTAAGGCCTTTAGGTGTAATTTTTTTTACCAATAATTTTAAAACTGTTAAATTAAAATTGGCCAGTGTTCAAGTGAAATTTTCTACATGATTGTGCGTCCTTTTATTATAAGAGGTCAATGGTAAAACCTCTCAAACTTGTCATCGTTACTACAATATTACTGTCACTCGAGATGTTGAAGATATCGTGAATTCCTTCTGCCGTCACCGCCGACCAATATGTTTGATAAACAGATGACAGATGTGAGTTAGGCATTTCGATAAGTGGCTATTAGTTATCAAAACAATTCACGTGTATCCAGTCTGCCATTAGATAGACATCATCAATTTTGATAATAAAATTAGGAAATCTTTGGACACCTCATAAGTACTTAATCCTTTCTCTTATAAAAATTATAGTCTAAGATCCAGCATTAGAAATATATACTCTCATCTGTTATTTATTCGTGATAAGAAATAAATGACAGATACTCGTAGTATTCACAGTGACATATTCCAATTAGTTTAAATTGCGGCAAGACACATTTTTTCATACAATATCTAGGAAACCATGAACCATGATCAAAGGCAACTTAATACAGTTAAATTAAGCATATAATAAGCTTTCGTTTGACATATGAGACGACTAAATAACTAATGAGGGTATTTAAATAACATTAATTAATCTGGCAACCTCATGGTTGCAATGTGAAAGCAACCTTTACGTTTTCAATTCTGTTGGGTATATTCTTTTAAGGATTAATTTAAATGTCAGCTCAACTGACATCATCATCATCATATCAGCCGATGGACGTCCACTGCAGGACATAATCCTTTTGTAGGGACTTCCAAACATCACGATACTGAGCCACCTGCATCCAGCGAATCCCTGCGACTCGCTTGATGTAGTCAGTCCACCTGGTGGGGGTCAGCCAACACTGCGCTTACTAGTGCGGGCTCGCCATTCCAGCACTTTGGGACCCCAACGTCCATCGGCTTTTTTTTTAATTAATTTCTAATAATTATTCATTATGCCAGCGGCATATATTGCTGAAATAGGAGATAATAATGGAAAAATTTGAGTATAACCAGCTCATTATTTCGTATTCTTTATAAACAAGTTTCATATCTCATTTTAAGTGTATACACAAGCATAGTAAGTATTATTTTTGTTTTAATTTGGACCATTATTACCATATTATCGCGACTATATAAGTTTAATTACCTCGTTAATTAGTTTGAGTCGATCAGCCATGAAGGTAACGAATTTCTTTTATGTAATACATTCAGGTAGACTTTTCCGAAAAGTTGAATGAAATGGCAATTTGTAATATGTATGTACTTTAGTGCCTAAATAATTTACTCAGAATAACACATACAAATATTTCATTATACTATATGCGCTGTAGCACGGTGCGGTTGACAGTTGCCTTGTGACGTTCATAACACGTACTATTACCGTGAATCGCGACAAACTTTAAAGTGTGAAACGAACTGTCACCCGCACCATGCTATAGCGCACGAACTGTAGTTATATTTTTTTATTTAATTTTGAACTTATATAAAATTATGTGAAGGATTCCTAAAACTTTCTAAAATTCTGTAAAAAGCACAGAGGTAATTTTTGCTTCATCTATATTTTATTGTATTGCGTCCTAATCAATTGATGTTCGTTTGTCTTGCTAGAACTAAAACGACTTGACCTATTTATATGTTATTTTATTTTGTTTGCCCTAATACAGAAATGGCTTGAAAAAAATACGAAAACCTAAAGAGACAGTCAATAACCCGTAATAATCGAAATTGGAAAAGTTTTTACAGGACGATATTAACTCTGTCCTTTATGAAAATGGAAGCTATCGGTCTCTTTTAATATTTTTCCATGGAAAATAGAAAAAAAAAGTTATAACTTTAAACGGTCTGATATCCAACATGTGAACTAATTACAGGTATTTTTTTTAATTATTGGAAAACAACCCACACATCAGGCAGTTAGCTAATGATAAATTGCAGAATAATATTTTACATAAATCTGAATAGTACTGAAAACTTACTCTGTACGTTTTTGGTAGCCATTGTGGTGAAAACGCTTCTAACGGTATCCGAACGCACTGCGTACGCGCACGCAACTGCTAAGTCTGCGAAACTCGTAGACGGCCGCTACGTGTCTTGCTACGGGACTATTATTAACCGATATACCGTAATTACACTGTAATAATGTTATCGAAATAATAATATTATTTTCGAAACGCGTCCGGACCGCGCAATGATCAAACTGAGAATGACATCCCGCCCTGTTTTCGTTTGGCTTGATAAAGTGGTAAATTATAGAACAAATAACGTCGCACACGGTCGTCTGGTTAATCTAACTCGCTTAGTTCACTGCCTGGAATAACACTAATCCAGGTTGCATTCACAGAACCGGCTTTATCTAAGATGCGCCTACATAAAAATCAAATCCAACCGCAGTATGATAATAATGCATCGCTGATAAGTTATTGTCATCACTATCTTATATTTAATAACATAACAACAATTATTTTATTATAAATCAAAGTTTTATTATAGAAAAATATTTCAAAATACATTTTTATTATTACCGGTAATATTTTTTACAGTTTATCTCTCATATATTTATTACTTTTACAATTAATTTTTAACAATGTTGGTATAAAAATAAAATATAAGACACTATTAAAACATAAAAAAAAACAACCCTCTGCGGGACATTTGAGTGCCCAAGCAACATTTTTTTTATTATTACCAGAATATAAATGCAGGCTTTAAGAAAAATGTTAATAATTTACAAGGATTTCATAAGTTTCGTAGAGAGTTCCGCTACGTACTGAGAGAGTCTTCATTTCTTTTTGCACTGTTTTTTACGTATACAGTTACATGTGCAGTTATACTTCACATAATAAATGTTTTGCTTATTTCGTAAAAGGCAGGCAGAGATTTACCCTACGTTCGTCCTTTATTTTACTAAAATTATCGAAATAGTAAACGTATCTATTGCGAATCAATCGGTAAAAAATGTGTATAAAAAAGATAAGATTTCATAAGAGACCTTTAATCGAATAGGTATTAAAAAGACCAAACCTTCATCATTTTTGACACATACCGGCTTTTTTTTGCGTATCGTGTTTGAACATTATCACAATAAATGATTGACGCAAACTAACGTTATTATAAATCGAAATTTGAGTTTGTTTGTATTATCTTTAAGCTACTGAAACGCTCAGCATACATGTGCACCTACAGGAATATTGAAAAAACAGTAGGTACCTTTTATGCTGAAAAATGTATTAATCCCAAGGATTAGAAATATAGAGGTATCCGAAGCTGTGTGCATGGTCTAAAAGACTATTAAAAAGCTTCAAGAGCTCCACGGTTTAAAAAAGTTCGAACTGAAATCCGAAATATCATGGATTCAAATCTCATGTCGTGCCCACTCCAAGCAAGATTTCGTTAGGTTGGACAGAAAAGTGGGATGTTGTTCATCTTATATATAAATGTGAAAGGTTTCGCCGCTGACGTACAAAGATGAAATTTGGCAGGGAGGTAGTTTTTTTTAATAGATAGTAGAGGTAAGAACAGATTTTACGACAGGGCCGGACAAAGGGCGGATGAAGTCCCGGGCGTCCGCTAGTGTTGAATATATGAAGCTTATTATTTGTTTTATCGACAGAATATGTCCGACTAGTGTAGATACAAAGCAAAACACAAATAGAAGCCAAAAGTTCGGATATTTTCGTCTTAGTCATTATGCGGTTGATTTTTTGCTCAGTTCAGTTTGCAAGGTGAGGACCTAAATAAAGGGCGGAAATCGTAATTAGCTATAAATACTTAACCACAATATCGAATGGAACAATCTAGAAACTACGTGATTTTGTCGACTGATCTAGAATTATTTGTTAAAAGGGTTCATACAATTCGATCTAAAATCTAGTGTTTTATTTTACTTGAGTATATAATTGGGTAGTAAAATAAGGAGCGGAATTATCTGGGAAAATTCAGTTC
The DNA here is from genome assembly GCF_947172395.1 of Bicyclus anynana. Taxonomy (NCBI): domain Eukaryota; kingdom Metazoa; phylum Arthropoda; class Insecta; order Lepidoptera; family Nymphalidae; genus Bicyclus; species Bicyclus anynana. The sequence continues at coordinate 15,488,357 of NC_069086.1, forward strand.
TCTATTTGTAAAAAAACCGTTTATATGCAAATAATTTTTAATGTTAAATACGTTTCTAAAATTTGCCAAAAGATAGAAAGATTCAAGAAATGATCAAGAGATTGGAAGTAGAATAAAATAAGTAAAAAATTTTTAATAAAAAAATACAACCGACTTCAAAACCTAAAAACGTACCCACTAAACTAAAAAGTGAAAAATAACATCATAATATGTTCTACCTGCTGATCAGTATGAAGGCGGTGCTAAGCCGGTGATGTATTACTTCAAGCCATCTGAGAATATTTTATAGCTTTAGATTTTGCAGACAGTTTTGTTTCATGTGGTCCTGTCAGAAATGGCTTAAATTAAGACAACACTGGCTAAGCACTGCCTTCATACTGATCAGCAGGTAGAACATATTATGATGTTATTTTTCACTTTTTAGTTTAGTGGGTACGTTTTTAGGTTTTGAAGTCGGTTGTATTATTTATTAAAATTTTTATTATTTTTTCCATTTTTAGTGTAAACTTTCATCTCAAACGAATACATCAGACCCCTAATGACAGTCACAACCCATCTTGGTACAAAATTCTCAGCAATACAAATTAATCAAGGCCAAACACAAGGTAGTACAAGGTAGTTACTGTAAACAATTTCTCCAGGATTCCATCATCAGATCCTGACATCATGGCAATGGGACTAAATAGGGACTTTACAGTTTCAAACAAAAAAAGAATTTTTGAAATCAGTCCAGACGTCTTTGAGTAATCGGTGTACATACATAAAAAAAAAATACCGACCGAATTGAGAACGTCCTCCTTTTTGAAGTCGGTTAAAAATATTCACAATCAAAGTCCGTTATCCAGTGATTTTACGTACCTATTAATTGTTATATTATCACAGGTCATCATTTATTTTATTATCAGGTTATCATCAAACATTCTGTGATTATGATAAAAACGGACAATCAATGTTTTGATAACATCACAAGAATGTGGAGTAAAATTAAAAATCATACACTACATCATCATGAGCATATTTTTAACTGCCCACTGCATGAGGAGTTTTGGCGCTAACTTACTAATGGTAGCCACTGACGATCAAGTAAGCACACATGCCTGCAGGGCTAGCTAGCTTGACAGCCGATAAATTTAATCGTGTGTTGGTCGCGATCGTCATGATGTCATGAAAATCGCGACCAACATAAAAATTATATTTAAATAAAATCTTTAAACTATAAACTGACTTGGTCGACGGATCTCTACCTACTTGGTCGCTAACTATGAGCCTCAGAAGACTGAAGTTCTTTTAGCGGGCGCTGGTGTGAGTTATCTCAAGTGAGAGTATCTCAACGTGATCGAATCAGAAATGTGATAATCCACAAAATATTAAAAGTTGACGATATTAGTTCCAAGAACCGATGGACGTAAGAATGACGACTCCACACCGGAAAGCGAAGTTGGTCGACCCCCCACTAAGTGGGCCGACGACATTAAACGGCTTACAGGGAATCGCTCAATTCAGCTTGAGAGCTGGTCGACATTATTGAGTAGGTTTCTGAGGTTCTAAATACATTCTGAGGTGGTACTGCATACCATTTATCCTTTATATTCTCTCCCAATTTAATCTAACCTAGCATTTGACGGCCTCCGTGGCGCAGTGGTATGCGCGGTGGATTTACAAGACGGAGGTCCTGGGTTCGATCCCCGGCTGGGCAGACTGAGATTTTCTTAATTTGTCCAGGTCTGGCTGGTGGGAGGCTTCGGCCGAAGCTAGTTACCACCCTACCGACAAAGACGTACCGCCAAGCGATTTAGCGTTCCGGTAGACTGCATCATCACTTACCATCACAGATTGTAGTCAATGGCTAACTTGTAAAGAATAAAAAAAAAAAATTCAAACCCGTTCGTTTTGTAATACCAAAATAACTGTTATGTTATGTATGTTAACTGTATAAGATTTCTTTTTATACAAACTGGTAGATAGAATTCTAGATAGAAGATATATGTGTAGAACTGTACAAGAAGGTCGCAAACTAGTAGCTATAGGCCGAAGTTTTGCCAGACGACGTCATCCAGAGGATAAATAATAGGTCACATCCAATATAATTCAATTTAGTAAGTATTCCAATGTAGGAGTTCTATGAACATAACAACGCAGCATCCGCATATCTAGATATTATCCGCCTACGATATCCATTTGATAAGCGACTGCGCTCCGGAATATGCAGCGTTGGTAGACCCCCCCACAAGTTGATAGATGACATCAAGCATAAAACTAGTTGTAAAAACACGAAGCTGGATAGAAATGGCGGCACCTCTCTATCGGTAGATCTGCCCCTGCAGCCAAGTAGCAAGTCAATTTCCTTTCTACGATCGCTAACGTTTTGGAAACTAGAAAGATGTATGGGAATGACAGATCCGATCGACAACTTGATCACGTGACCTGTCGATAGTGAATGTCATTCCAATACATTTTTAAAAAGCGTTAGCGTTTGTAGAAAGAGTATCGACATGCCACATGGCTACAGGTCCTGGCGTCCTCTCTGGTGGTAGTTCTGTTTTCAACATAAGTATTGGATTCCATTGCCAGCTCCGGTTAATTTAGGATTTGTCATTTTCCAAATTGGCTCAGGTCTGAGCTGGTCTGGAGTACGCAAACATGTAACAGTTACTCCCTCAGCATATTTGGACTGCATCGTTACTTAAATATTTGGTACCATAGTCACTTTACTTATACTTCAAATATACTATAATATATAATATTACTTGAATATTAGTATATTTTGAGAACGAATTTTCCATTTGGTACAATTTGCACAAATAAAGCCTACCCTAATTAAAACCTTGTTCATGCCACATGTGACTGGCAAATTGTCTGCACTGCGACCCAGTTGCGTTGCGCCCTGTACTTAAAAAGTTACTTTACTTAAATTGATAAATAAAATTAACTGCAAAACCGAAATTTTGTTGAACAGTCGATATTAATTTAGAACATGTGTTACTCATTATCTTACTACGTGTATCAATGACATGCCTACCACAGATAATAATACTGTTATGTAAATGTGTAACCAATTCTTATCAGATTCGAGTGACATGTGTGTGCATTGTAATAGGAAATTAATTCAAAATCATTAAAATTTTAGTAGAAGTAGTTGTTAGTGAGTGAACTCTTTGAGATTGGTTCAACCACCAAGCAACATCGATGTTTACCGATTTTTTTTATTCTTAACAGGTTAGCCCTTGACTACAATCTCACCTGGTGGTAAGTGATGATGCAATCTAAGATGAAAGCGGGCTAACTTGTTAGGAGGATGATGAAAATCCACAATTCTTTCGGTTTCTACACGACATCGTACCGGAACGCTAAATCGCTTGGCGGTACGCCACGGTTGAAGCCTCCCAGCAGCCAGACCTGGACCAATTAAGAAAAACTCATTCGGCCCAGCCGGGGATCGAACTCAGGACCTTTGTCTTGTAAATCCACCGCGCATACCGCTGCACCACGGAGGTTGTCAAACCGATCATCAGATCTAACCGGCTGAACTAAACTAAATTGAACTACATGATGATGATGATGATGATGATGATGATGATGATGATGATGATGATGATGATGATGATGATGATGATGGTGATGATGATGATGATGATGATGATGATGATGGTGATGATGATGATGATGATGATGATGATGATTAACGACCTATATTCAGTTCACTGTTGAGCACGAATCTCCTCTCAGATGGAGAGGGGTTAATCCGATTAGGCCTTAGTCCACCAAGTTGGCCTAATGCGGATTGGTAGACTTTAGAGAATTAAGAAAATTCTCTGGTATACAAGTTTCCTCACATTGTTTTTCCTACTTGGTTTGAGTCACGTGATATTTAAATTCTTAAAATGCACAAATTGAAAAGTTGGAGGTGCATGCCCCTGACCGGATTTAAACCTACTCCCTCCGAATTGAAGGCAGAGATCATATCCACTGGGTTATCACAATATAGTATAGATAAATAGAAATATTACAAGTATCTCTTGAGATTGAGACAAATTCAAACTAACTTGTAGGTTACAGGTAACTCCTATAACCTTTGCCTACCACCAGATCATACCTGAGCTAATTTAAAAAATATTACAACTTAAATGGACCCGCGCTGGGAATAAAACCCAGGACTGTGTTGCAAACCAAAGCAATATCAATATCGCCAGAGGTCGTCAAACTTGTAGCACATATGTATTCTGTGCTTAAAGATAAAAGTGTAATATAATTCGTTTAGCGTTCAATAAACAATCGACAATGCGCCATAACTACTGTACCGTTTCAAAAGATAACATTCTAGTTATGGTTTTCACATTTGCACTGAAACCGGAGTTTTTTTAATTGAAAAAAATTCAATAGGTATACATACCTACGTATATAAATACGTCATTCATTTTCACTGACCTTAACTAGTGGCGTGCACAAGGTTTTAAATTAGGGTAAGCATTATACGTATAAATTAATGAAAAATTCCTTCTCAAGTATAGGTTCATAATTTTCTCTCAGGGTAAGCAGTGCAATTTTGAATCTACGGAGTGCGCGCCACAGACCATAATTTATCTATTCTATTACCGTAACAAATCACTAAGTCAAGTCCTTCCTGAAGTAATGCACGTATACTGCGGTTCCCTGAAAGGCTGGAAGGAGATGAAACGAAAAAAAAAAAAACATCACTAAGTCAAACCAGACAGTTGAAGATTTTGAATCATGTTATATTTTAAAAATTATTGAACTTTTCTCAATGTAAAGTCTCCCTTACTTTAATAGGTTTATAATTAATTTATCAAAAATATTTATTTATCTACACTAATATTATAAAGAGAAAAGATGTGATTGTTGGTTTGTTTGCATCAAATAAGCTCCGAAACTATTGAACCTATTTGAAAAATGCTATCACCTTCGGGAAGATACACTATCCCCGGATGCTATAGGCTATATTTTACCCCCGTATGTATGAAACGGGTACTACGCCGATGACACGGCGTGATGCTAGCAAAAAATATTTATTGTATCATAATGACACATTAAAAAGTGATAAACAATGTCATAAGCAAGGTAACCGTGTCAATATTCATCCGGCATCGCACTAAGCGATGTCCCCTAAGGATGCGCGCGCGCGACGCATTGTAATATTTTCATCAAAGTCGACGCACTTCCGGTTTGCATGTTATTTATTAATGATAATTTTAACATAAATATGCGCGTGGATTATCCGCGGAGATCCTTTAATTTATTCATTTGACATTTACAATAGGGAATTGATTGTTAGTTCAAGAGTAGATAAAGGTTGTGTGATTAAATGTTACTTTTTAAAGAATATAGGACGTCTCGGTTCTGTGGCTTTTGACCCCGGTGTACAATAAAGTGCGCGTTTTTTGTGCTTGGGTAAAATGTCCAGCCGTAGCTGCTGTCGAAGGCCCTACCACAAACCGCCGGCCGAAAGCCGGAGTGAAAGTAAGCGCACGGCCTGAGGCCGCACTTTTTTGTGTTTGGGGTAAAATGCTCAGCCATAGTCACGGTCGGAGTCCCCATCATAAGCCCTCGCCCGAAGGCCGGTGTATATGTACTGGCGGTACTGAAAATTTCGGTAATCAAGGAAGTGACACAACATTACTATTTAAAAATGTATTTATTTTGACCAAGGCGTTTTGGAACCCTCGTAAGTTTAATTTTAAGTTTTCGACCAATTATATTATCATAATTATCTAATAATATTAAAACCTGACATTTCGAAAGTGCTTGTAAACTAAGCCTAATTGAAACAAATGAACTTTAACTTTTTGACTTTTACAAAAGGAATTATGCATAAATAGATATTAGTTTTAATTATATCCGCTACAACTGTCATACAACTGTCTTGGAATAGTCTAGGCTGTAGCATTCTGACAGTGTTGACATATTTGTTGTTGTTCACGATGTCCACAAACACCGGAAACGCTTGACACTTCTCAGAGTCGGAGGCCAACGGGAAAAGATGATGAGGACGGCCTAATAATAATTGTATATGTTACATACGCCGAGCATTCGAGAAAAATATTGTAGGAAGGTGAAGGTAAATGTTTGCTGTGTTTACATGACTTCTGTATTAAAATATACGTAACAAGGTAAAACTGTATGGCATATTTTTAAATTTGCTTCGTCTAACAATTTTAATAAACTCAGATGAATTTTGTCATTTGTGTTTTAATCGTCACAAAACATGGTAGTTACTTGTGACCTAAAAACAATCAGTTTTGATTTAAGATTAAACTTTAAGTATATCTAACGAGCTCCAAATCCCCTCTCCCTTAAGGACGGAGTTTTTCATAGGTACATATAGTCATATAGGATGATTGGTTATTATAAAAATAAAAAAAAACTACTCACAGAGTTGGTTTCACAGTTTAACATCTACACACACTGGTTTACACATTTAGTTTACAACAGACAGTATAGATTTAGGACTTTTTAAAAGAATATTATTATTTATTAAGTAATACCGTTAACCTTGTAATGGGATTTTGTTCGTATTCTACAACAAGGTAGGAAAGCTTGCAAATTGTATGATAATGGGAGGTTAAAACCTTTTCCTCATTTTAGCCCAAATTAGCATTCAGCCGAAACATTATTTTCTTTGTAGTGACATTGGCAGTTGACACGTCGCAAATTAATTATATTTTCCACAGATATTTTCCTTGTTTACGTCTTGTCTGACTCCACGAAAATTATGATTAAATAGGTAATAAGGTAACTCACCTACTAAAGGATTTTATAACTAGTCCTATTAGGTCCATGCACCTACCTAAGTAGTACCTAGTATACAATAGGGATGATGACAGTTTTCAGTCATTCCCATACATGTTCATAATTGTCGAAGCGATTGCGATCATAGAAAGAGAATCGACGTGCCACTTATCTACAGGGACAGATTAGATATAACCGGTGGTAGAATCTTTACAAATAGTCAACTGACGTGTCAAAAGTGCTTGTAAACTGAGCCTACTTGAAATAAATGATTTGATTTTATTTTGATTTGATCTGTGGTTCCAGCGGAAAATCAGTACTACTATAAAATATATAAATATATACTATATAATAATATATACTATATTTTAAAAGATCATGAAGCATTATAATGTGCTGGGGAAATTTTCTGGGTTATGTTATGGCATAACCCATCGCGGGGAATATTTTCCTGGGTGTATTGGAGATATTGTGATGTGTAGCATAATGTTAAAAATTGGATAGAAGCAGGCGTTACTTTGCGGAAGTTCATCATGATTATATAATGATTTATTTATTTTGCTATCATCCGCGAAAAGTCGACGAACCCATGCGACAACGTCACCCAGGTCCGACAAAATACTCTCTACGTACGTTTCACACCGAAACCGGAGCATCCTCAGGAGATGTTGACTCTACAACGTGCAATTGCAAACTTTGCAAACGTACGTAGAGAGTATTTTGTCAGACCTGGGTGACGTTGTCGCATGGGTTCGTCGACTTTTCGCGGATGATAGCAAAATAAATAAATCATTATATAGCATAATGTTGAAATAAACGCATTTTTCTTTTTATCTTTCCTTTCTCGCTTTTCGTAGGGAGTTTGTCCGGTAGCATAGATGACGATGTCCCCGCATTTTTCAACACATTTCATTTTGTTTTTTTATTTTTGAGTTCGATTCCCTAGCTGTGGTTAATTGGGAATTTAAACTATTTAATGTGGCCCAAGATTGTTGGTAAGCTTCGGCCAGGGTCAGTGGCGAATTTACCAACAAGTTATGTAGGCAAATCTAGGGCAACAGATTTCAGGACACGGAAAATTTGACCCAAAAACTATTTGTAAAACTTACAGAACTATAGAAAAACATTATTATTTACGAGCGTAGAGAATCTTGAAAAGTTAACGAAAAACCGAGTTGAGAGTGACCTTGAGTGAAATCACGCACTTGTGAACGTTGTGTGTAGGGTTGAAGGATTCTTTGACTGTTAACAAATACTCCCCTTTTCCACACAAGTCACTCTCCCCGCCTATCCCAAGTAACCCATAAAGAATTACACAACAAGAGATGTGGACGGCTCGAACTCCACGAGCACACTGAAGCCGTCCGTACTGCATGTCGTTACAACGCGGCGATAACATGAGGTAATTAAGATGCACAAATAGAGTAGTCGCAATTTTATTGACAGAATAAAATGAAAGGATCGAATGTGCGAAATTAGTAATGATTATACAACATATTAGATATTATATGTAAATCACTTAAGATAGTGGTCATATTGCTCTCCGCTATCAAAGTATTATATTATCTCACGGCCTTCAGGTGCTAAAAGAAATATTTACATTCTTAACATCTGATAACACAACAATGGCGCCGACGCGTTATCTAGCGAACTGGTATTCTTGTATCATGACTATCAGCTTATCGCTTTCACCCTCAGTAGTTAATATGTCTGCTTAGTTTAACGGTGATCTGTTATAACAACAATGTTTTCTTAAAAGATTAAAAAGAAAAATTATGTAATAAAGTATGATCTATATAATATGTTTTGTTGGTCCATCTACAAAGGTTAAAGGTATAGGCTCAGAGTCACACAGCGGGCGATAGAACGAGCCATGCTAGGAGTATCTCTGCGTGATCGAATGAGGAGATCCGCAGAAGATTCAAAGTCACCGAAATAGCTCAACGTGTCGCGAAGCTAAAGTGACCATGGGCGGGCACATAGTTCGAAGAGCCGATGGCCATTGGGGACCCAAGGTGGAATGAAATGGCGGCCTGCGCCAGAAAGCGCAGTGTTGGTCGACCCCCCACCAGATGGACTGACGACATCAAGCGAGTCGCAGGGATTCGCTGGATGCAGGCGGCTCAGTATCGTGATTTTTGCAAGTCTCTACAAAAGGCCAATGTCCTGCAGTAGACGTCCATCGGCTGATATGATGATGATGATGATATTCTATACTAATATTATAAAGTAGGTAGATTGTGAGATTGTACGGCTTAATCTCTGGATCTACTGAACCGATTTTCAAAAAATCTTTTAAGTACCAATAGAAAGCTACGTTATTTGTGAGCATATTTTATCCGCGATTTTATACGAGAAGGGAAACTTCGCGGGTTAAAACAGGGGGCGTCTGACAAGCGATCTTAATAAAACTACAGGAGAGCTCAATTTACGAGTGTCGCTGGCTGGGTTGCGGTAGTTTACGAAATGTTCCCGTGGCTCAGTCATCAGGCGGCGAGTCGGAACACCGTGGGGTTTTAGTCGGTTGAAGTCCGACATAACCTTCTTGCCTCCCCGTGGCGAGAAGGTATCCATGAGGATTTCCCCACGTAAAAAAAAAAAAAAAGGGGGCGTCTGACAGTTAATTTTAGTTAAGTAGTTCCCCGACAGAATTCGGCAATTGCGGCCAATCTTAATTAAGTGTAGCTGCCTTAAGAGAAGCCATTTACACCAAAAATAATATTATAGTACACTAGTACAAGTGTGTGTGCAAACACATATGCCCTCTCTGTTGGGTGTATAGTGAAGGCACTCCTTTAATCTGATGGCACGAGAAAATTTCTAACAGCTCTAAGGCTGTTGGGGCTACTGAGAATGCAAAATATTCTCACTATTTTCGAAAAAGGCTTTTAATCTAGCCGACTTGTATCTCATGTCTCTCCGGCATTAGAGATGTAATGATGATAGTTGGAATAATTAGTGTAAGATCTAAATTAGAAACGACCTTCACCTATCTGTTTATTGGTTGAAAAGTGTTTTATGTTACGTTGCGAGTAGGTTGCCTAAAAACTCAAATGACCTAACTATTAACCATTAATTCATTTATTTTGTTGTTATTGGTAGTTTGAAAGAAAGAAAGAAAATACGTTTATTCATGTTTAGTGTATGTGACACCAAACAAAAAGGGTTTTACAGCGAAAAAGCAAGCTCAACTGATATCCGAGTGACATCATAGCCAGTTAAGATGATTAAATGAGTTTGACCAGTTCTTTAGTCAACCTACGCGCAATATATTTTTAACTAAGCAGATGGGTGAAGTGACCTCTAATTCAGATCTTCTACCATTTAGTATCAGTGCCGGATGAAGGTAACTTGATGCCCTAAGCAAACTTCCCCGTGGGCCCCTCTATCCAACAAATAATCAATTAAATAAAATGTTAATAGGTACGTACCGTAGGTAGATTATTTAAATCAAGGTTTCCCAAAGTGGGGTACGCGAATCCCTAGAGTGTTCGCCGTTCGACGGTAGGGGGTTCGCGACAAGATTTACGTAATTAATTTACGGATGGTGTGATAACTGATACCATGTCAGAATGAAGGTTAAAATTGTCCAAAATTATTCCTAACATTGAAAACTATTCAAAAATATTACAAAGTCATTTCTTTTGGTACTTTATGTGCTACTTTTTATTCAAATAAAAACCTTATTTTCTTCAAATTTATTTTTTGTTGGGTGGTGGGGTTTTCATTAGTAAGCTCGCTTCACTTGAAAATTCTAACAGGGGTTCGTGGAGCCGAAAGTTTGAGAAACCCTGATTTAAATTAATCAACGTCAATGTGCGGATTTTTTTTTACTATTGTTGCTTTTTTTTCGGATATCTCTGATGCCCCTAATAGGCTATAAAGCTAATAGGCTAATCCAGGATTAGTATACAAGAATCTTCTTGTATAACTATAGTATGCACATTATTTAAACAACCTACCACCTACCTAACCTAACCTTTGCACCATAATTACAGCTACTCCACACACATATGCCATTGTAATCATAAAGTGCTCATTTTATATGATTCACCGAGATTTATCTCGCAATGCGTTATTCTTTGTGACATATAATGATCCCGGAAGATTTTAAAATGGTCACACCGAAGAAAATTGCGTATTAATGCGTGCTTAGCCTTTACTTGAGATATTTTTACATTCTTTACCTTCTGGACATAATCTATGGCTGATTGCATATTGTACCATCTTCCTATATGTTAACCATTCCATAAGATATAATAGGATGGTACTTTTTTAACTAGGTATTATATTTAGTCAAAGCAAATGGCCTACCTACCTGATGTTGAGTGGTAAACCACCAGTCATGCAGTTCTCAAACTGCGACATAAATAAGCTTAATGTATCTGTAATTACACCTTAGACACCTATACCCTTTAATAAATAAAATAAAAAATAAAAATTATTTATTAATTACACAGTAATAGCGTAGATCCCTGGCTCCCAAACTAGCTGTAACTTACATTAATACATTGATTGAAAGGTAAGGTACCTCTTACTGCTAGGCTATTCTGTAACGGTTTTTTTTAAACTCGCAAATGCGGTCGATTTCACCTCCATCTCTCTCTGTTTACTATAGAATAAGAAAGATAGCGGTGAATTCGAAACTCGTATTTGCGAGATAGACAAAACATCGTTAGAGAATAGCCGTGATCTGTTATAGAACTTTTTTGATAAATTCGTACGAATGACAATGATACAGAGACACTTGGATAGGTTTTTCCATTCACATAAGAAGTAGAAGTAGATAATAATAAGTACGTAATTGGTAATTTGTCTATAATAAAATTAATAATTTGAAAAAATTAAATGCCAATAACTGAAGGGTTTAAAAAAGGTACCCATGTCGCGGGATTCCAAACATCACGATCCTGAGCCGCCTGCATCCAGGGAATACCTGCGACTCGCTTGATGTCGTCAGTCCACCTGGTAAAACACTGCGCTTTTCCACCACCACCACCACCACCACCATTCCATCACCTTGGGACCCCAACGCCCATCGGCTCTTCGAACTATTGAACATTGCCACTTCAGCTTGTCGACTTGTTATCTCGCGGGATACACGGAAGCTAAACTAACAAACCGCGCAAAAGGTTTCCTGTAATTTCAATTGCATTCTCTAATTTACGTGCCACTACTTTTGCCCATGTTAAATTTAATGCTAGTGCTTCCATATAATTATCTCCTAATTAATCTAAAACATTAGCACCTTAACTTAACACCCGCACTTTTAAATAGTCCAATAAAATCCTAACAATAAAATTAAATAATACACCTTACTAGCCTGTACATAAGATTCAGATTGAGATACTCGGTTAGTAATGATGATAATTGGTCATAGACTTACAAGTCACGACTTTAGGAATATTCTAGTCACAAATGGTGATTGTTATGCGCGTTAGATATGGGCAAAATGAGACGTTAATGTGATCCGGAATACTTCCACGTGGGGGTAATCCGTAATCGTGCATTGATTCATGATTTGTGCATCATTCTATAACTGGTAGCGCCTTATTCTTTGACATAGCAATAATTCTGCTTTGTTCAGGGAATAAAGTAGATGGCCCAAAATTGTATGGAGCGCAGGATCAGTCATTATACCCTGACGGAAATAAAAGAACTATTTTTGATTAGGTATACAAATCTACGAATTTACTTTAATTCCTTCGAAATAATATTCATTCTCTCCCAAGAAATGCAACTCTAAGATGGGTTAGTGTCGGATTGATGACGTTTTCAATGCAGTAGTTGATTTGACGTTTGCTGTCAATTGTCATGACATAGTTGCTTTGGGCGCCATCTTGATTTAACTCAAAAACGTTGAGGTTCTGGGTTCGATCCCCGGCTGAGTCGATTGAAGTTTTCTTAATTGATCCAGGTCTGGCTGGTGGGAGGCTTCGGCAGTGGCTAGTTACCATTCTACCGGCAAAGACGTACCGCCAAGCGATTTAGCGTTCCGGTACGATGTCATGTAAATACGATGCCATTAAAAATGTTCAATGTTCAAGTACCTAATTCACCCTCCCTAACCTTTGAGAACCTCGAAAAGTTTTTCTTGGAATTTGTACAGTGCATACTTTTGTCTAGAGATTCATAGGAAACCTAATAAACTGTTAGGTACTTGATAGAGTTTCTCATTTCTTCTTGGCCCACAATAGCAAGTTGTTTACATAATATCGTCTCATTGGTTGGCCATCGGTTTCAAATATCGTTGCGGTTAATTCCTTGTTGCTCTGTAACGCATTATTCAATCATGCGTTTTGTGGAAAATTTTATTCGAACCGCTGTAGGATGAAGAATACAATATGGAACTTAAGCTAACTTATCCTAATAACTATACAAATCATGCCCACGTGGAATGGTGGCAAGAATACTGGCTGCATTTCCGCGCTGGATAGCCAGGCTGATCCTTTGCGCAAAAAATGAGCGGATTATAATTTTTGATGTAAAATATCTATAGCCGCACGTAAAACCGATTTCTGACGTGGCGACGCATGCCGTGTCGACGCGTCGCCATCACGCTATATGATGGTATATATATACAGTCTATATGCAGTAGTGTGTACGGTGTGGCGACGCGTCGCCATGCGCAATCGACTGTGCGATTCTCTCCCATTTGATCCGGCGTTAAGCCATCTCTGTCGCTACACTGAGCTCGGATACCTATAGTGTATACTCCGTAGTGATGTTTAACTTTTACAAAATAATGTCGATGTTTCACATCTGCCAGGCGTCTCGTGACGGCTCACATTTTTTTTTATTTGTCGTAGTCATCATCGTCATCTTCGTTGAAATATCTGAAGAAACGTAGGCCTTTTGAAAAGATTTTTATATAGGTACTGTTACATCTAGCTCAATTTAAACCCAGGTACTGCTAACTAAGCTAAGTATTTTTTGCTAAAATTATCGTACCTCTCTGGATTCTTCGAGACAACTTTGAATAAAATAAATTAATATCTATTATTTTATTCTTACTTTTAATAATATTAAAGTATATAACTTTTTATAGACATATTACTTACAATGTGATAAAATGGTGGTAGGTATTATAAAATGACGTCTTAAGACAAAAAATACATAAATGGTTATTATCTTATTTTGGTCCTGCAATTACGTGCATCTTAACTTTAATTCCATCAACGTCAGGGGTTTTTCCTGCTATAGCTTCGCTGTAGGGCTATCAGTGTGAGTCAGTTTTGGAAAAGTATGGAAGGATCGTGCGTACGAACTGCACTACGACTCTGTCCAGGGGCGGTCATTTACCCAAACAAAAACTTGCGTGTGCCGTAATTTTTTGTTACATGACTACTTAGAATTCTTTAGGGTGTCCATAACTAGAGCACAAAAAAAATATATATTCATTTAAGAGCATAATATAGAATAGTACGTTTTTATAACAAACTTCCAAATGAAGGGATGGATAAGTATACTTACCGAATTTCAGACTAAGGCACGATCATGGAAAAAAAATATAATTTGAACATTTCTTTTCGGTTGAATAATCAGATTAAAATAAACCCAGTATATTGAAAAATATAGTCAGCTGCAGATTGAAAATAAATAAAAAACCTAAGTAAGTAAGTATTAAGTAGGTAGGTACTCGTATCTAGTACAAAATACTAGGTACAAATTTCAGCATGCATTTTTAACAGAGCAGGCGGTATTTTAAAATTTTCGTATATAGAACAGTCTTCTGGAACTGGAAACCTAAATAATACTGGAATACTTCAGTATACTTACTGAAATATTCCAGTGTTATTTAGGTGTCTACTTGAAAATAGAACTTATGGTGTCTCTAGTTCTTGATTCAGCGATGCGCCGGATTTATGGATGGATGGTCGTGACCTTCGGAAAATTCTACGTATTCGCCCCGCTAAGACAATTAGCGCTATAATAAGTTGACTATGTTAGGTACCTTAGTTTTTACCAGACGATACAAAGGTACATATAATTTTAGCATCGCATGTCTGTATGTATGTGATTAAAAGTAATTTGAGCTCTTTGTGTTAGATTTCGTAAGGGGAAGAACCGATCAGGTCTTTTCCAAAAATTTAACTATTAATTAATTTAAATATTAAAAATAAAAAAGGCCGTATGAAAGCCGTGATAGTCCAGTAGATATGACTTCCCCTTCCGATTCCAGGGGGCGCAGGTTCGAATTCGGTCCGGGGCATGCACCTCCAACTTTTCAGTTGTGTGCATTTTAAGGAATTAAATATCACGTGTCTCAAACGGTGAAGGAAAAACATCGTGAGGAAATCTGCATACCAGAGAATTTTCTTAATTCTCTACGTGTGTGAAGTCTGCAAACCACATTGAGCCAGCGTGGTGGACTAAAAAAAGTACCATTAAAAGTTAGTAACATTTTACACAAATAATATAGTCAATGTCACTTATAAGGATCCAATGATATTCCATATAGGTACAATATAGTCATATATCATAATCCAATATGTATCTATAAAAAGTTATGGCCGTATAAAAAACAAAGAATTATAATATATACTTTAATAAGGGCTGCATATATCGATCGTTTCGAGAATCTTAATCAAATACCATAACTTTAATAATAGAACTAACAACAGAGAAATGCTCCGAACTTCACTCTAGAGCGATCGGTGAACGAATGCTCCAAATATAAAAATAGAATAGTCCACACGTTGAGCCGGCTTGTCCCATACGTTGTTTAACCTAAAAGTTTCATAGAACCCGAAATAAGCAAATCAAATTGAAGTTCAGATATAAACAAAACAAGAGTTAATTCAAACAAGCGACGCTTGAAACAATTGAAAAAATGTCGCAAGAAATAGAAGGATTCTTCAAGAAGTTTCATGAAAATATAAGCAGCACAATAGACGATGTTACTAACAACAACTTCGCTAATTTGGAATCAAATTCAAAGCGTGTATCATATCTTTGCAGTCTTCCTTGCGTAAAGGATTACGACCTTTCAAATGACGTGGCTAAATGTGAAACCGGTGGTAAGTTTCCCGTCGAGAAGGATGTGGAAAAGGCACGACAGTTCAAAGAGGAAGGAAACAAAGCTGTACAGGTTGGAGATTGGGCGAAGGCGTTACATTTGTATAGCCAAAGTATGATTTACATGCCGCAAAAAGAGAGTAAGTAGCTTTTGTGCTATCAACGTTAATTAAGGTATTCATACATTACTTAGAATATGTAAAAGAAAAGAAATGAGAAATAAGAAATTCAATACAGTAGATAAATTTAAATATTATTTTCGAATACATATATAAAAATTAAGAATAAAACCAAGATCCTGAAATAATATGATAAATATTTAATACTAAATATTGCATTACTGTGCTTACACTAAATCAAAAACAACACAATACTCATCATAGAAAAAATATGTAAGCATAATTTAAGAATAAATAATAATATACGTTATCTTTTATTTTTCAGCTGAAGATTTGTCAATTGTTATTGCAAACCGTTCAGCAGCTTTAAATCATTTAGAACAATATGAAGATTGTATTTCGGATATTAAAAGAAGTCTTTCATTGGGTTACCCTCGACATCTAAGATATAAAATTTATGAAAGAAAGGCTAGATGTTTACTTGTTTTAAAAAGGAACCAAGAAGCTATTGTTGCTTTTCAGTAAGTAAAATTGCATGCTTGTTTATATTACTCGTCACATTTAAATGTTTTGCTATAATGTATTGTTTGGAAAATTACAGGGATACGTTAAGCGCTTTGGACGAAGCGAATAATCTTAATAAAGAAAAAAGACAGAAAATGAGAACTGATGCTAAACTTATGTTGGAAATTTTGAATAAGGGACTAGTCTTGGCTGGAAGACCAAAGGACCCTGAACCGCTAAAGAAATCTCCACCCAAACCAAAACTACCAGGAAAACATAATCAACGGTATCCCGCTGCTTCGGAAGCAGTTCAAATTGATTACAGTGAAACTAAAGGGAGGTTTGCAACAGCGACTACAAATATACAAGCTGGTGATGTTTTGCTGGTAGAGAAACCACACAGTGGCGTTTTGTTGGCAGAATATGCAAAGACTCATTGTCAAAACTGCTTCGTAAAGTAAGCTCTCATATCATTTACACTAAGAAAGATAATTTCATAATTGAAATTCTTGACAAAAATTTAAATAGCATTTCCTATTTTAAATCATTCATTCATTATTTCAGATGTGTAATTCCTTTGCCATGTCCGAAATGTCCGAACGTAATATTTTGCAGCGACAAATGTTTAGATGCTGCAGAAAAATCATATCATGGATACGAATGTCATATCCTTCCACTTATTTGGAAGTCAGGCTGCTCCATAACTTGTCATATTGCCTTAAGGATGATAACACAGAACAATAAAGAATATTTCAAAGGGTTAATTGATGAATTAGACAACAAACCAACAGGCACGTACAAAACAAATGATTATAGGAACATATACAACTTAGTATCGCATGAGGATAAGCGCACTAAGCAAGATTTCTTGCACAGAACTCAAATGACGGTTTTTCTTCTAAAGCTTTTAGAAATAAGTGGATATTTTGACGGTAAACCCAAAAAAAAGTCCGTGGATATAGAGGACATTAAGACGATGGCTATCGCTGGAAGTTACGCAGAAGACATTGCTCTATTTGGAGGATTGATACTGAAGAATCTTCAAGTTCTCCAATTCAATGCTCATGAAGTGTTTGAATTACAATGCCCTAAGCCAAAAGTTGGACAAAATATAATAAAGCACGACGGGAAATCAGTGTTCCTGGCAGGTGCCGTGTTTCCAACACTTGCTTTATTCAATCACTGTTGCGACCCTAACGTCGTAAGGTAATCTTCACTTATATATAAGACTAGCGACCGCCCGCGACACCGTTCGTTTTCGTTTTTTTACAAATATCGCGGGAACCGTGACTTTTTCCGGATCAAAAGTAGTCTGTGGTTTAAACCTACCTCCATTTCAAATTTTTGCCAAATCGGCTCAGTAGATTAGTCGTAAAGGAGTGACATACATACTTGATACTTACACATTAAACATTCCGAACTCGTACGAAGCGATTTGCTTTTTCGTTTTTTATTCTTATGGAACTCTCTCCCGAAGTCAGTATTTCCTAATTCTTACAACCTGGGCATCTTTAAGATGAAAGTGAATAGACATCTTTTAGGCAAGCGCGTTCCACCTTAGGCCACATTAACACTTACCATCAGGTGAGATCGTGGTCAGGCGTGAGCTTATTGCTTACATAAATAAACGAACTTCCACACACAAACTTTCGCCTATAAAATATTAGTGTGATAGTATGATGTGAAGTGTAATTATACTTAAAAAAGATAGCTTGTTTTGTACAAATTACTTGCTCAATAACATGACATTAATTTTATCGACAAATTCACGTATTTCACGATTTCATCAATAACAACCCATATACTCGTTCGTACCTACTCGTAGCACTCTAACACAAATCTCCTCTCACAATGAGAGGGGTTGGGCTAATAGTCCACCAGTAACACAAATCTTCACCACTAATAGGGCTAATAGTCCACCACGCTGACGCAATGTGGGTTAGCAGATTTCACAAGTAGAGAATAAGAACATTTCCAGGTATTCAGCTTTCCTCACGATGCTTTTCCTTCACCGTTTGAGGCACGTGATATTTTTTTTAAATGCACTTAACTTAAAAATTAAAGGTGCATACCCTGGAACGAATTCTATCCAACGCCCTTCGAATAAAAGGCAGAGGTCATATCCATTGGGCTATCATGGCTTTACAATGTATCTACTTATCTAGTCATAAAAAGATTAACTTACTTGTTGAACTCAATTGCAGATATTTTACTGGACCATACATTGTCGTTCGTGCAGTCAAAAACATACAGAAAGGTGAGGAGATATCAGAAAACTATGGACCTATATTTACCACAGTGCCCAAGGAGAAGCGGAAAATACAGCTGAAAGATCAATATTGGTTCGACTGCACTTGTACGCCTTGTGAACAAAATTGGCCAATGTACAAAGACATGACGGAGAATTATATGCGTTTTAAGTAAGTCCTATCCATGTTAGCCTATTTTAACAGATCCAGGCTTATTTCCTTACAGCAGAGAGGATATGGAACTTAAAAACACGACGCTGCTCCAATGTCTGGCTTAGTGTGATGTCCAATGTGACCATCATCATCATTATCAGCCGATGGGCGTCCACTGCTGGACATAGGCTTCTTGCATGGACCTGCAAGCACAACGGTCTCAACGCCAGCAACCAGCAGCTCATATGAATATTAAATGAAAGGTATCGCTTGAATTTTGACGGCCTCCGTGGCGCAGTGGTATCAATCAACAGCCTGTATTCGTCCACTGCTGGACATAGGCCTTTCCGAGAGCGCGCCACCACACACGATACTCCGCCTTCCTCATCCAGCCACTTCCCACTACCTTCTTGATGTCGTCGGACCATCTAGCTGGAGGGCGTTTACTACACTGCGTTTGCTAGTACGCGGTCTCCACTCCAGAACACGTCTGCCCCAGCGGCCATCTGTTCTACGACAGATATGGCCCGCCCACTGCCACTTCAGTTTGCTAATTATTTGGGCTACATCAATTATTTTCGTTCTCCTACGAATTTCCTCGTTCCGGATTTTATCCTTCAGAGAGACTCCTAACATAGCCCTTTCCATAGCTCGCTCAGCGACTTTAAATTTGTTGATAAGGCAATCGTCAGTGTCCACGTTTCCGCTCCATACGTCATAACAGGCAAGACACACTCATTAAAGACTTTTGTCTTCAGGCTTTGGGGTATTGACGAATTGAAGACCCGACGCAATTTCCCAAATGCTGCCCAACCAAGCTGAATTCTTCTGTCAGCTTCCTTGTCGAAGTTATTCCTACCTAGTTGTATCATTTGACCGAGGTAGTTGTATTCCTGAACAACTTCGATGATGGCATTATCGATAATTATGGGCATCATGATGACGTGCTCATTGAGCATGATTTTAGTTTTATCCATGTTCATCACTAAACCCACTTGTCTGGAGGAATGGCTAAGGTCGGTCAGCATTTTCTCAAGATCTTGCAGCGATTCTGCCAATATTACTATGTCGTCCGCAAAACGCAAGTGTGAAATGTATTCTCCGTTTATGTTGACGCCCCGACTTTTCCAGTCCAAAACCTTGAACACGTCTTCGAGAGCACAAGTAAAGAGTTTCGGGGATATAACATCACCCTGTCTTACTCCTCGGGTTTCGAAAAGGATACAGCACCGTGGACCACATTCACACGTTAAGACAGATTATACAGAAAACGCAGGAATACAATGCTCCTCTCTGCTTAGCGTTTGTGGATTACGAAAAAGCTTTTGACTCTATCGAAACCTGGGCAGTTCTCGATTCATTGCAGCGATGCCAGGTCGATTGGCGCTACATACAAGTGTTGAAGTGTTTGTATGACGCGGCAACAATGACTGTCCAAGTCCAAGACCGTCGAACACATCCAATACCAATCCGCAGTGGTATGCGCGGTGGAATTACTAAACGGAGGTCCTGGGTTCGATCCCCGGCTGGGCAGATTGAGATTTTCTTAACTTGTCTAGGTCTGGCTGGTGGGAGGCTTCGGCCGTGGCTAGTTACCACCCTACGGGCAAAGACGTACCCCCAAGCGATTTAGCGTTCCGGTACGGTGCCGAGTAGAAACCGAAAGGGGTGTGGATTTTCATCTTTCTCCTAACAAGTTAGCCCGCTTCCATCTTAGACTGCATCATCACTTAACATCAGGTGAGATTGTAGTCAACTTGTAAAGAATAAAAAAAAATCGCTGATATCCAAGATGGTGGACCGGTTATTTGAAATGCACCACCGTGGTATGGGTATCAAGCGTGTTTTTTTTTTAGTTTTTTAAACTATTCATATTATTTTAGATGTGACTCTGACCGCCCCTGCCCCAATGTCATCCCTGTGCCGTACGACTGCAAGGAGTTCATGGTGCAGTGCGGACTGTGTCAGCAGTACACCAACATACTGAAAGGACTCAAGTCGTTACAAGTAAGTTATAAAAGATTGTCTACGGTTTCATAAGTTACCTATGAAAACACGTTTTAAGTGCTCCTTTGTTTTACTAAACGTAGGCGTCCACATATCCGCATCGTATCGTATATGCATCCGATAACGGATCGCATCAAACGGGTTTTTAATTTTACGATAGATATCCGCATTGTTTACCGACGCATCGCAAGGTTCGATCAATAGGTTGCATCGTTAGCGTTAGGTCAATAATCCACCACGGTGATCTAATGGCGGATTGGCAGACTTCACACACGCAGAGATTTAAGTAAATTCTCTGGTATGCAGGTTTCCTCACGATATGTTTCCTTTCGCCGTTTTAGACACGTGATATTTAACTTCTTAAAATGTACACAACTGAAAAGTTGAACGTGCATGCCCCGGACCAGATTCAAACCCACACCCTCCGTAATCGGAGGCAGAGGTCATATCCACTGGGCTATCACGGCTACAGATTGTAGTATAGAAACTATTAATTTTTAATTTATACGGGTAAATTATTGTGTAGCGTAAATCACAACGGAAGAAGATAAATAGAGCATTTACTCCGATTCCAATCCTGATTTCGTCGTTACAAATATCGACCAGATTCAAAAATAAAAATAATTTTACAGGAAGTCAAACAACTCTTATTACCTAATCGCTATCTAAATCTAGGATTCATGAATATAATGAAAAAATCAAACAAAAGACGCGTAATAAAGTTAGCGTGCTCTCGAAAATTGTTCTACAAACATTGTAGCTGGTTGTTTAAATAAAATATGAAAAATTGCTATATAAAGTAATACTAACATATCCATTAGCGATACACTTTGAAATATAACGATAATTCTACAGATTCACGATTGTTTATATAATTTTTCCTCGAAATATTATGATAAAGTTATGAGTCTAAAAAAAACACTTTTAAGGCAGGCGTCCACTGATCCGCATCGTACGTACCTATAGGACGCATCGCATTAAACGAATTTTTAATTTTATGATAGATTCTTGTACCTAATCCGTACGATGCGGATCAGAGGACGCACTTGTATGACTTTCTATACAAAGAATACAACGATCCTTTTGATATAGATGCGTCCGATGCGTCCAATACATACGATGCGTTTGCGCATTCATTAGGCAGAATTACTTACACCATGCCATGACCAGAGTGTATTGAAGTTTTTTGCATAATTTACCTATAGGTACAAATATCACAAAAGCAAAAGCAAAGCAAAAGAGGGCAAAGACGTACCGCCAAGCGATTTAGCGTTCCGGTACGGTGCCGAGTAGAAACCGAAAGGGGTGTGGATTTTATATGTGGTGTGGAGGTGTGGATTTATAGGTACAAATATTACCAACGGTGTTTACGCATTACATAAGCCAATACAAAATTGTACCCAAAAAGTCCTGTTCGATTTAGGATTCTAAGTAGTGCCTATTTGGTAAGTAAGTAGGTAGGTCTAAGCGCAATGCTATACAGAGTGGATTTACAAGACGGAGGTTTTGGGTTCGTTACCCAGCTGGGCCAATTTAGATTTTCTAAGTTGGTCCAGGTCTGGCTGGTGGGAGGCTTCGGCCGTGGCTAGTAACCACCCTACCGGTAAAGCGTGCCGCCTAGCGATTTAGCGTTCCGATACGATGTCGCGTAGAAACCTAAAGGGGTGTGGAAAAAGAATAAAAAAGGTATGTGTAGTGGCTATGACCCTAAGATATAGCTTCGAAATTCCATATGCCTAGCGACACCAAGTAAGGCCTTAACTTGAATAAACAACCCCTTTCGAGTTAAGTTTTTTAAACTGCATCAACTTAAGCGCTACATTGCTTGTCAGTTTAAAAAATCTATTTATAGCTTGGCAACTTCATTCGTAACACTCCCGATGTTGCGCGCGGGGCGGGGTGCGTGTAGCGATGAATGAAAAACCCACGACTGATGAACGTCACTTCCTCGCACGCACGTTTTCACACCCGCGCAGTTTTTCCGCCCGTCGCCCGCATATCATGAGAGTGTTATTAACGAATTAGTCCATAGTTTTATTAAAAAACATAAGGAAATTGGTGCACGTTTTTATTAATATGTAATCTTACAAATAAAACACTTATATACATAACTATTTATACATAATTTAAAACTAAATAAATTAAAACAAATCAATACATATAAATACCATAGACAATAGTGTAACAGAATATAGTATCGTTCCTGTACAAATCATCGACATATTCGTCAGTCTCAGGATCCCAGATGCATCTCTGACCGCTCTTTATGCCGGCGCCTTTCATCTCTATGATCGTTGTTTGGACTAGAATTTTATATCTAAGAACAAATGGAGATTACAGTTAAGAAAAGCTTTTTGTCTTACTAACTAATAGACCTTGCAATTTTATATTCGTTATTTTTTTTATTCAAGTAAAGTAAAAACTTACTTGGATCATTCCAATAATTTTAGGTACTGCTATATATAGCTCTCAAACAGATATACAATTTCGATACGTGTTTTTTCATTTCAAAGCCAGTAAGTAAATAATTTAGTTCGCATATTGCAACACCATTTAAACTTATCTGCTATAATTTTAGACCATTAATAACTGGTCTAAGGCTATAATGGAAAGAATGTCTGGCATAAAAGTATTGCGAATATCCATTTACTTGAAAAAATATTAAATAATCTGATAACTCAGACCAATTACCATAGGACCTGCCACGCTAGACGTTATCTCTCTGTCAAAAATATAAATGATCACGATATAACGTGTTTATACACACTGCGTCTATGGAATCGATGTTTCATTGTGTTAAAATTACATGTGTGTGTAATACGATTTAAATTTATAGTTGTGTGTAGTTTAAGGACACAGGATATAATATTTATTGGTGTTAAATATTTTCGATACGTGAGTTTACCTCGTCCCCCTTTAAAAAACCACAGACAATTTTGAGTGCAATACAAGTCCAAAGGTAATTGATCTGAGAATGATAATGATACCTCTTCATGTCGAGGTCCTGCACTCGTTGCCTCACCGCGTTGGAGATGCTCTTGGCCCAGCGCGGCGCCTGGTCCGCGCGGTACTGCCGCCCCACCAACTGCTCTTGCATAGTCGACAGCATTATTTCTCGAATGTTCTGCGCTTGAAACCTGTGATACAATAGTGAAATTATT
The DNA here is from genome assembly GCF_947172395.1 of Bicyclus anynana. Classification (NCBI taxonomy): domain Eukaryota; kingdom Metazoa; phylum Arthropoda; class Insecta; order Lepidoptera; family Nymphalidae; genus Bicyclus; species Bicyclus anynana. The sequence goes on from NC_069086.1 coordinate 15,512,312, forward strand.
ATATTGTGTGTTATGAACACTTTTAAACATAGAACCATAGAGTACAAAAGCTAAAAAAAAGCTACTGTTGTTACGAAAACATTCTTTTTTTTATCCTTTACAAGTTAGCCCTTGACTACAATCTCACCTGATGGTAAGTGATGATGCAGTTTAGATGGAAGCGGGCTAACTTGTTAGGAGGATGATGAAAATCCACACCCCTTTCGGTTTCTACACGGCATCGTACCAAAAACAAAAAAAAAAAAAACTTATAAGTATCTGAACATAGTCTAAGGCTAACAGTCCACCGAAATGGAGCGAGGCAGCGGAGCCGAGAAACGAAGAAATATTAACCAATAGGATTGCACGCTCCGCATTAGTCCGTTTCTCTGCTACGCTCACTCGCTCTACTCTGGTGAACAAACAGCCTAAGGTAAAATAAAAATTTTATGGGCCCTCGACTCAAAGGCCAGGCCGCGAGGCCATAAGCTCTGAAGTTATCAAAGATTTAAAAATTAATTTATAATGATTTTTTTGGAACCCCATCCTCAGACTATACTAGTACTTGTTTACAGGGTTATTAAATTACTTTTCACCAAGCCCAGGCCGGACTTCGTATTTTGGAGGTGCAAGAGGCTTCTCTTGTGTGGGGCTGAGTCCCACATCGCTCTGTGCACTGGCGACGCGCTCGACGTTTTCCCCTTCATCAGCAACTAAAACAACAAAACACATTTTATTACCATAAGTTATACTAATTGAAAAAATAATGTTAATAAAAACATTTCAGCACAGACTATGAGTAGACTGACATTGTATAAATACTCTATTTGCTTCTTATTAAAGATCAATAGGTTTACTTGATTTCTGGGGCCTTGCTGACAAGACATTTAGTCATCAAACCAACCAGCTAACAATAACCCAAATTGTTGCATATTCAGTACAACACATCACTAGTTCAGCTTTCTATATTATAAGCCATAAGAATTAAATATATCATACCTTCTTCTTCATCTGCCATTTTCTACAAGTATCCTTTGTACCTGTAAAAAAAGCATACTAGTAAAAAATATTAGCCTTAGCAATAGGTATTGTTAAACAGTATGTAAATTTTTTTTAAAATAATTTACAATTACAAATTACTCAAACATAGTTTAAATAACTGTTTGAGTAATTTGTTTACATCATTATCATTAAACATCATTATTAGGTAGAAATAAAAATATAAATGAATAATTGCTATGAAATATAGGAATGGCAAACATTTTCTATAAATAATTGATTTATTTCAAGCACCAACTAGACTCAATAATAATTGTCAACACACCATACCAACACACAACGTTGAATTGGTATGGTGTGTGTACATTATACACTAAACTCAACCATCAATGTTGAGAACTAGGTGGTGTTGGTGGTGGTTACTTTATTAATTGCATGATTTGTTGATTTTTTCCCAAAGAATAGAAGAATACTTTTAAACTAACGTGACAGAATGTTGGAGTATGCCTGACTAATTTTCGAACTCATACTAATACTAATAATATGGGGCATACTCTGATGTGTCAAGGGAGTTTTAGCCTAGTTTTGTAATAATCAAAACTGATCCCCCCCTAACTAAGTAGTTCCCCTTCAATTGAATATTTCAAATGTAATCTTATTTTCAGGACACAGAAATGATGTACAAACTAGGTCGAGTGGCCATGGAAGAAGGCAAATATGGTGATGCAATGAAGAAGTTCATAGAAATGCTGAAACTGTATGATGCTACGTTGGCTCCACCGTACCGTTCGTTTTATGATTGTGTGCAAGACTTGAGAAGCTGCATGCTCTCAATGGGCAACTATTGCATTGTTTAGTTTGATTTAATGTGAAACATCTTAGAGCGATGCCTGAATGGATAAGATATGTTATGTTAACGCATGACGTCACAGCGCAACAGGACGACGCACGATTCCAGGCAGTCTCAACAATGCATACAAAAAAAATTTCATCTGAACTTTGTCCATTGAAATGTCTCCTTTGAGGATGCAAAATTTTAATTTCGATGGAAAATACATGATAATCGACTCTATGTAATGTAACATGTTAATAGGGCTTCGCTCTTACACAGCTGATCAAGCTAACTGTTGGTCTGATGATTCCTGAGTATGTGTTATAAGATCAATCTTAGGCTTTATAAATTTTTAGACCATCTTGTTTAATGTATTAATTCTTAAATTACATTTTGTTTGTTGTTACCAAACCACTTACCAAACTTTGAGTCCGATCTGAACATGAGGCCTATGGTTGCACAGTAAATGAAAAAGTATTGCAGCAGGGTTAAATATAATATTACATGTAGCTGCACAATATGGTATGGTTGTAATAACAGAGCTGACTCAGAGTTTGATGTATACTATATGTATGTTTTAAATTATGTTGTTTTGTTTTTAACTTTGATTTTGTATCGTTTTTATTAATAAAGTTATTAAACAGTGTTTTAAGACAAGATGACTACTCTTTCATTTTACATACTTTATTTGGCTGTTGAGCACAAGCCTTCTTTCAGAATGGGAGGGTTTAGGCTAATAGTCCACCATGCTGGTCCTATGCAGATTGGCAGACTTCACACCTAGAGAATTAAGAAAATTCTCAGATATGCAGGTTTCCTCACAATGTTTTCCTTCAATGTTTGAGACACATTTAATTTCTAAAAATGCACACAACTGAAAAGTTGGAGATGCACCTCCAACTTTTCAGCTATGCCCCAGACCAGATTTGAACCAACACTCTCCGAAATCAGAAGCAGAGGTCATACCCACTGGACTATCACAGACACGGCTCTTTCATTTACTTAACTTTAAATTACGTGAACTTCTACTTCTGAAATACTTATAATTTTGTCATGAGACCAAGAACATGACTGGACCTTATTGTAAATGAGTTGCATGCAGTAGAAGATAAACTGTCTCCCTCGTTTCACCTGCGTGGTTCTCGTTCCTGTGGGAATACGGGGATAAAATATAGTCTATGATACACACAAATGACGTGGCTTTCTATTGGTATAAGAATTTTCAAAATCTATTCAATCAATGCAGAGATTAACCCCTTGCAACCTCACACACTTTACCTCTATACAATTAGTATATATTTTACAAAATACTTACTCGACATAAATAATACATATTGTAAGACTTACTTAAAATGTAGTTTTGAATAATTTATATGAATGAAATGAGAATTTTTCAACTTATTATCACCAATCTGAATTCATAATAACCTCAACAAGTAAACAATAAAATCAAACAGTCAGAAATGTCAGAGCGTTTCCACGGTAACGAGCACAGATTGCTTTATGCATAAACCGTTAAACAAATTGTTTAATTGGTAAGTACCGGTATTTCCACCCCATATCAAAATGAAGATGAATTCTAATTCCCCTTTTGCTTTTGAAATCAATAATAAAAATTGCAAAAGATTATTGTTATAGCAAAGGCTGCCCTTACTTTAAATTGACTTTTTACTTTGTAACTAAGAATAGCTCTAGAACCAGCTACTCTGTCCCAAATGTTTTATGTTGGCATTAACGTTCTCTATAGTTTATGCTTGCAGTCAAAGTAGTTTGACGTTTGTGATCATTTTTTGCCTAATCAAATGTCAATTTTGACATCTGTTTGTGGTCAATTGTCATAGAAGCATGTTGTTATAATTTGTATTATTTATTTTTATAGAATTCTGTAAGTGTATTAAAAACATGGAAAGTGATTGAAAATTTTAGCATTTTCCTGGGATAAACATTAAAATAGATACAATGGCGACATATGATAACAAGGCCTGGTTGTTAAAAAGTGTCCGCGACGCATTTATAGCCACTGACGATACCGGCCTCTGCGATATTGTTATGGCAGGAGAAGATTTCTCAAAAATATTTCAAAACAAGGCCATTGAGGAAAAGAGGCGAGAAAGGGATAAAGTGCTTTATCAACCGAGTACGAGTAAAGGGAAGGAATCTGGTACTGACGAGGAAGATGACAGAGAACTAGTCACCCAGTTTGACCCCTATCCTGATATGGACGATAGTGAAGAGGACGAGCCGTGCCCCAGTTACCCTCGTATGCCGGACGAATTTTTGCCAGTACACAGGTAAATCTAGTTTTAACAAAATAAACTAAGCAGCTGCTTTCATAGGAATTATTATGTATTTCTGACTAATTACTAAACTGTTTGGTATCCTTGTTCATCAGCTTGGAAGCATATTGCAGGTTTAATGGTAACCTTGTACCCCATTGCTGGACTTGAATTTTACAGTGAAAAATTATTTAATACTATAAAACAGCTAATTGTGATTATTACAGTACATTAGCATACAGGTTATTAAGTTATGAGCAATAGTTATTTATAGTTATTAGCATAAAGTCTATGAAGCACGCTAGATGGATCTTTGTTTAGAGTACTTTATAATTGTCCTTTTGCTATATACTTTATTGATGTATTGTAAGTATTTACCAAAAACATTTCTTTATATTCAAGGCAAAAGCTTACTATAGACAAAAAAGAGCAAGATTTAAAAAAGGCTGCCAGAATTAAAGTTATAAAATGGGAGGACCCACAATCACAGCTCACACCTGAACAAATGGCTGAAGTCTTTGCAAAGATTGATATCAAAAAACCAGAAACGAAAAAATCATTATTATCAGAACAGCTAGAAAACTGTCCTGACCTACCCCATCGTCAGTACCTAGATTATGCAAAATTTGATGGCACTGCACAACTGGGCTTACCTACAAAGTCATTTAAAATCTTCATGACAATGCTTCCAGAGAAATATCAGAATTACCCAGTTGTTATTTGTGTTATTGCCAGTGCAAAAATAAAAGACTTGATTGGCTTTACGTGCTATAAATACAGGTATTTGATACTTTTTATTAATATATGTTTATAAATAAATTATAATTTATTTTCTCAGAACAATAATTGAAACTTCTAAGCTCAAGTAGCTTTTATAAATTTTAAAATAAAAGTCAGCATTAGAACAAGTATGTTAATATTTGTGCATACTTGATATAATTATGTTACAATATTTGCATCATACAACATTGTAACATAACTTACATTGCAATCAAAAAGATTTTAAGTTCAAGACTTGTAAATATTACTAAACCAAAAGCAGACCTAACCGTCTTTTTTGTAGAAAAGTATACAGGCAGGTACAATTGCAAAGAAGGAAATCTTTACAATAATTATATTGTTTGTTTTCAGTATAGAACATCCAGACATAGCACTAGGCTCTGTGCAAAACTATGGTTTATTTATTGTAGAAGATGATGGTGAGGTGGACTTGGCATTTCCATGTCTTGACAGAAATGAACCTTGCTCAAAATTTGGTTTCACATGCCTTGGTCTTGTGGATCTCAAGAAAAGAGACACTGCTGTTATGGCCTGCCCTATACCCGATTTTGATATGCATTCAGCATTCCAGTGTTTTCCTAAAGTATCTGTATCCGGGCAGAGTAACGCTAACACTTCAAGACTGCATACAGGAGATAGTGATACCACAGAAGTGTTAAGGGCAATGAATTCTGTTATTGATGGTAAGAATATTCTTTATTGTGGTAAAATAAACAATGAGTCACTGAGTAAAAGCTTACATAAATATTCCATGTTTAAAATCTCTGTGTATTCTTATAAAATAAATGTAAAATCCTTTAATAATAATTTGCTTGTGATTGAATTTCAAATGATCATATATATTTTAGTTAGATTTGTGAATTTAATTTGAAAAAATATATTAAGTTTACTTATTTCTTATTTTTATAGGTATCTACTTACCTATGAATAAGTAAACTTAATATGTTTTTTCAAATGAAATAATTTATCTATTTTTTAAAATTTTATTTTTTAAATATCTCAAAGAACCAAATACTTTTGATTCAATAGAGAAATTTACACCCAAACCATTTAATTTGGCTGTTTGATATAAAAACATTTCAAATCTTCTTCCCCTGATATGTTATGAATAATATCTTACCTAATTTAAACTGTTTTACATATTTAAATCCAGGCAACAAAGGTTTTGGATTCCAGTCTGGTGCAGTAGCAGATGCATCACAAGACAAATTGTACAGAGTGCAGTTATTGCATAAAGTGCGAGCAAACACACCAGTACAGTTGGGGATCACTCTAGATACAATAGAAGTTGTGCCACTGGTACCTAATAAACATGCTTTCTGGGTATGTCTTAAAATATTTTGCATTTGATTACTTATTGCATTAATTACTATTTATGATTTGACGACCTCTGTGGCGCAGTGGTGTGTGCGGTGGATTTACAAGAGGACCTGGGGTTGGTCCCCAGCTAGGTCTATTAAGGTTGTCTTAATTGGTCCAGGTCTGGAGGCTTCGGCCATGGTTAATTACCACCCTACCGGCAAAGGGTTTAGCATTGCGGCACAATGTGGTGTAGAAACCTAAATGAGTGTGGATTTTTATTCTACTCCTAACAAATTAGTCTGCTTCCATCTTGGATTCCATCACTTACCATCATGTGAGCTTTTGGTCACCCTTGACTTTGACAGGCTAACTTGTAAAGAATTATCAAGCGAGATTGTGGTCAAGGGCAAATTTGAAAAGATAATAAAAAAAAATAAGCTTAGATAAATTAACATCTACTTTTCCGGCCTGTATAATATTAGTATGGATAATAAATAAATATCTCTGAATCTTTGCAGGCGCGTCCAAAGTATTTCCTGCACAGTATGAATTCTGTTGCATGGTGTCAGATATTAGAGGAGAAAAGCAACAAAACTACATTCCGAATAGTATACTCTCCCAACCATGATGCTACATTTAGTGACAGGAATACAGGTATTTTTTATATTTATGTGAAATATAATATATTACAATACAGAAGTGGTGTTATAATATTAAATAAACAACACAAGAATACATTAATTATCACAATATATTCATCATGACAATTAATTATATAACAAAGTAAAAACACGAACTGCATCTTTGACACCATAAATTAGTCCTTTAATTTCTATCCTCCTCTATTATCTTTGGTTGGCTCTGTTTTCCTGGCCTAGATATTATTTATATCAGTAAATAAAATGAAGAAAGATTTGATTTTTTGAACAAAGGGTAACCTGAAGCTGAACCTAACTGATTTAATTTGAACCTGAAAGATATTGAGAAAATATTGATATGTTGTAAATGGTGGTTTTACATTTTTCAGGAAACGTAAATGTGTATAGTCCAAACACAACATACAAGAAACATGATTTTGAAGGTGAGCATGAAATAGCCAAAACTATTGTTGATAATGTGAACACCATTCTTGATCTAAGAAATAGTCCATGCCGAAGGGAATATAAAACAGTGAAGGAGAAGAAATTACAGACTAGAAGAAGTTTTCATACAAGGCATTTAAGTTGAGTTGAGGTTCCTAATGAACTAATAGTTCCTGATTAATTATTTAATAGTATGTGAATTAAACCAATCTGAAAACACCAATTTAAGCACAAAAAATAACCTTAGACTTGGTTGTAGTATTATAGTCAACTTAATGTTAATAAATTGGCAAATTACAGCATTGATTTCTTTAATTTGCCAATTTGGTATGCCAATTTTATACTTAATGAATATCAAGTCAAATAATCTATATATTTAATGGTAATATTGTTTTTTTTAAGATATAATATAGAAAATAGCAAATATAGCCATATCTGAAACTAAATAGTGTTAGTGAAAATTATTTACTCGTATAATGAGAGCCTGCCTTGTACTTGGTTTGGCCAACCACTGGCAAATGCAAGCACCGACTGATGTTAAAGACTAATGAAGTTATTTTACTGCAAGTTTATACTAACAAGAAATATCGCTTTAAGATATTAAACACATAACTAATGTGCTGGCATTTTTCAATAAACTATATTTTAAATTTTAAAAAGTCAAGCATTTGTTTAGTCAAATTATTCTTGTAATCATTCATTCAATACACATCCAGTTCTAAATCATAGATTGATAAGACGTTATGAATATTTCACATTTTTATAATTTTTTATTAGAATGTGTACATGAGTGAGTTGAATATTTATAAAGGAACTATATTATTTCAAGTGTAATTAAGTTTAACATAAGTATTTATTTAAGTAACTTTGAACTAAGTTCAAAATTTTTAAATTTATTTAATGAATGTATTGATTTTATTGAATAATTAAGATTTATAATTCTACCTATAGAATAGGCATCATAATTTGTTGAGAATGTTTAATATCATAATATTTTCAGACAATAGTATTATTTAACTCTATCCTACCTACTAATTATAATGAGTATCCATACAATATGAAGTATTTAATTGTATGATAATTTCAGTAATTTGTATGAATGAATGTACATAAATTATAATGAATTCAATTATTAAAATGAATTGTTGAAAAAGAATAATTTTGACTTTAATTTCTTATTACTTGATTTTAATAAATAATATTTTTAGATGATCAAATAATGATTATGGAGTAAAACAAAATAAACATAAATATTAAGGAATTAACCATTAGCTTTAAGCGTTTTCTGTTCTGTAGAATTTTCAGTATTCCAAGGAATAAATTGATACACAAAACAACTAATTTTAAAAAAGTATAATAATCACTATTAACAATTTTAAAATTTACCTTAAAACTGTATTTTATATTTGTCATTAAATTAACATCTAAAAGCAATATTAGTATACAATTCTTAGAAACTACATTTTAGCATAAATTAATAATTAATTTACAGAGTAGCTGGGGATAATATTTGACAATGACAATCTTTATTTTTCCATTCCAATGACAAGACCAATTCTAATTTATAAAATCTAAAATCCATTTAGATTATACTAAAGAATTATAATATAGACATGCTATACAATGTAAAAGTGCATTATTAATTAACATTTTCATCATCATCATCATTATCAATCCATATTCAGCCCACTGCTGAGCTAGTCTCCTCTCAGAATGAGAGGTTAGGCCAATAGTCCACCAAGCTGGACCAATGCAAATTGGCAGACTTCACACACGCAGAGAATTAAGAAAAATCTATTGTATTTTTTTATAGAATAATACAAATACTTCTGTGTGTCAATATATCCCAGCTTACTGCAGCTGGGATATATTGACCTTTCTTTTCAAAAGCTCATGTCCTTCATTGAAGGCTATTTGAACTGTCTAGAAAATAATAATATTCATTAATATACGATTTTGTGGTACCCCGCCATTAGTGGTCTTAGGATGTTCCTGATACCAGGCCCATCCCTTGTATTCCTGTAGCATCAAGTTTGAAGCGCTAGATTGCCATACCGCCAAATTGGTGGATAGACCTTCCGCTCCTCCCTCTGAATGTTCCAGGGGGTATATTTCTTGATCAGTATCATAGCTATTAAGGACTGAGAGGAGCATAATGAAGCCGAATATGTTATTTTGTAAAATATGTGATGCATAATAGGTATAGACCAGGGGTGGCCAACTTGATTAGACCCAAGATCTAATGTTTACTATTGAAACCCTGTACGATCTACTCGTATATATTAGTGTGAGTATTGCGTTTTTTGTATCCAATTCACTATGATCAATGAAATCATTAAACCGATAAATTGAACCAACTTCTCGAATTTCTGATATCGCTTTAGCGAATTTCGAAGTCTGCTACCACTGCCCTAATTTCTGTCGTGTACTTCACATAAATGAAGTTGTAGGTAGACGTTTTTTCAAAATATCATCTTTGATATTTACAAATTCTTCAAATTTTTTCTTTTCTTTGTCAACTATCTTAAATTATATATTATATTTTTTATAAAAAATTATAATATCATCATCATAAGATGATGCGTGAAGCAGTTGCCGATTACGTTGCGCAGTCTGGTCTACGTATTTATATTTTTTGCCTTGCCACGATCTACTGGACTAACAGGCGCGAGCGACCGGTCGATCGCGATCGACCTGTTGGCCACCCCTGGTATAGACCATGTATCAAACCCAGTTGTTTTTTTTTTTCATTTATTTTTTTTTCTTCCTGCCATAACATAATTCCGATTCTTATGTGGAAGTAGACAAATTTACGCTACTTTAACCAACTTCCAAAAAGGAGGATTAGGATGTATGTTTATTATGTATGTTCAGCGATATTTTATTTATTGAATAAAAAAGCAGTTGTGCTAGTACTTAACAACAGTTGATATTTTTCATTATATTATTATATACATAATATTAATTTTATATTATACAGTTTGTTCATTCAATTGTTTTTACCTCATTCATTCATCAGTCATTCTATAAACTGTATATTACTATTCTGTAAAATATGGTCAGTGACTGCACTCAGATTTTTCTCACAGTAATCAAAAACAATGTTATCGAGCTCCATTGCTCTCCTGTACAGTTCACGGGTTTGCATCACGCTTTTGTGAAATTCTGCTTGACTGTCAGCAAGCTGGGATATGTTCGCCTTTCCTTTCAAAAACTCTATGTTCTCATTTGACAATACTGCATATGATATTCTGGATTTTTTCGATGCATTGGAGGCAATTTGAAACTGCCTAGAAAATAACAATATTAATTAATGTAAATTTTATAGCAATTATGAATATGTCAATTTGTATATTGTAATATTTTTTTAATATTTCCTTTTTATTTATTTTTTAACTATGGTAATAAAATACAAAATATAATTTAAAACACTATTTAAAAAAAAATATCTTTAACCCTTAATCAAATGGATTTTTTTTTAAATAAAATTATGAATTAAACATGGTTTCTAAGTAAAAGAACTTTGTAGATTTCGAAAAAAACATCATTTTTTTTATAAAAAGAGGGGAAATGGGGGTTTTACGGTGGGAAATTATTTCCCATTATCCAGTATGGAAAAGCAAAATATAATTAAGTGGGTAATTATTTCCCATCATCCGGAATGGTTACATTTTTTTGGGACATTTTTACTACAAATTCTATACATATTACTTACTCCTACTTTACTTGTTTATTTTTTTTATATAAAAAATTCAATATAACATGATTGAGTGATTGAATAAAATTATAAAAATAAAATGAAACTAGAATGTTACAAATAATATTTTATTAAGAACTTTTCAAATACTATATGAAAATAACATTACTATTCTAAATTAATTCTTAATTTTGTACCACCTCTTCTAATAGTTTCTTGGCGAGCACTTTACGTTCCTTTCTTGCGTCCATATTTGAATAGCTGAAAGTAAATTATAAAAAGTTGGCAATTATTTAGTTTTATCAGCATATTGCACAAATAGTTACAAAAGTCCTAAAACTTATAAGTGGCTTCGTTTGGAATAAAGCATAGAAATCACATAAACGCAGTCACAATTTTGCAAAAAGCCACTAATTTGACTTACTCGCTATCGTATTACAAGTTCCTATACCGTTATTATTACAGCTGACAAACAATTTTATATATATATAAAGACACTGATGTTTATCAAAGCAGGAACGAACATTGGGAAATTATTTCCCACCTAATTAAACCTAATAAAATCCAAGAAATATCAGTGCAAAAAGCACAGAAACCGTAAAAAGCATTCAGAAAATAAGTCTAGTTTACATCAATATATTGTATATGTACTTACCAGATTTTTTTTCTACAAAAATTTTCGACAGTCCTGCGAGAACCGGTTTTGTGCACCAAAAAATTCAAATTGTGACTTTGACATTGACATACGATGACATTACGCAATTTTGTCCAAAATGTTGCCAAGTAAAATATTTAAAAAGTGTGTAAAATTATTTTGTTCCTGGATTGGTACTGATTAGAGTTACCAGTAAAGAAATAATAAAGAAATATTACGGTACTGTCAAGTGGGAAATAATTTCCCAATATTTGAATAAGGGTTAAATTAAGCATTATTATCAATATTTATTGAATTAGACAAATCAGTAGAAATTTTTTCTGACTAATATTTGCACCATACACACCCATGGTGCTGGGCCATGGGCGTAGCGAGGGAGGAGCAAAGCAAATGTGATGCAGATCTTGGTATAGGTTATAGGTACTCAATTTAAACTCCATCACCCCTCTATAGAATCCTGGCTATGCCTGGCTGTAGTGGGCTGTTAAGCTAGGTGATGAGTGGGTTGAAGTTGGCATTGACTTATTACTACTTACTGTTTCAAGTGATGGTATTTATTCCGCCTGCATTTTACTTCTGCTTTCCAATCATTTTTCTCTGCTAAAAGTATGTCATGATACCTAAAAATGTGGCATTTAAAAAATATAAATTATTGAATAACTATGTTAATGATTTTAATTCAGATTGAATATTATGTTGAAACATGCTTAATACCTTTTTAGATCTTGTTGGCGTTTCTCATCCACTTCGTTTAGTTTCTTACAAACATTGGGGTCAATATTTTCTATTACTGGTTGTGGCACTGAAATATTTTTCAGAATATTTGTAGTTGTCCTGATTAGAACATCGGGACCATGTAAAATTAAATTTAAATTTGCTCAAATAGAATTTTATGCTATACAGAAAATATCAGAATAAAAACAAACCAATAGAATCGCGTCTTTCAAAAAACGTTGAACGCCTTCTTCTGGGTGGAGAACTGAAAGACTTTTGGGCATCACTTTCCTTTTCAGAGTTTTCCATGTTTAACAGTACTTAAAGCTATGCCACGATCCACGATTTATTATATAAGTCAAAGAGTATTAATACAACTTTAAGTAACTTTAAAACTTTTCAATAGTAGGTAATTGAAAAATACAAAACAAACATTTTAAAATCAAATGAAACGGACGCCTTACCGTTTGACTTTGACAATTGACAGGTTTGACCACAGACGGCGAAATAAATCAGTTTGACAATGATGATTGCTTTGGAACATCAGACTAATTATAAAAGGACCTGACTTGCTAGATGTTACCCCTCTGTCAAAGATCGAGAATCAATGATCAAACGCGTTTACTGTTTCTAAAGAATCTAGTGAACTAGAAGTTCTTGACCGTTTTATGCCATTTACTAAATAAACCGACATTTTTAGGGAGCTGAAGAAAACGAATACTTCGACTTTTTAATCGATTCTTTAGCAGCAGTTTATAAAGTAGTTAAACGCGCTGATTCTTTAACTTTGACAGAGGGGTAACGTCTAGCGAGTCAGGTCCTTTTATAGTTAGTCTGAGAGGTTATCACTAGGATTTGGATACAACGTCCTCGGTCCATGGGTAACAATCATAGGTATCAATAAAACAAAGAGACAACATAAAACAAATTAAATTATAAATAATTTGCTATCATTTTGAATTTTTAACTTCAATTGGAGTTTCGGATGAAACGGATTTTTCTTGGAGCTTGATTTATCATCTGTGTCGTGAAGGTGACGACACAGATGATAAATCAATTTATCATCTGTGTCGTGAAGGTGACAAAAGGTTTGACATTTAATTTTAAACTTGGTTTTTGACGTTTCTTTGCATCGAGAAACCAACAAATTGATCACTTTTTCATCGGTAAATATAAGTACATCTAAGAACCGCATTGGAATTTAGTCGTGTATTCTTTTTCTTTAAGTTTCGTAAAATATTGGGTTGTTAAAATGTCTTGTTCTCACGAGAGAACCTAGGCTTCGATGGGTAAGAAAATATATATGATTTACGTTCGTGTTATATACATCGGTATCTTTTCCATACATAATGCATCGGTAACAGTATTTTGTGGATAATCTTGGAGTTTGTCGACAGACAGTGATGGAGTTCAATGGATGTCGAGTGAATGAGGTGTCGGACCCCGCAGATATTGAGTTTTACTCCGGGCGATCGCATACGCCAAGTCCCGTACCAGTGCTAACAACAAATGTATGCTGCGATTTAGAAGACATATTGAGCGACGTACGTATACGTAAAACATTTCAGTTCACACAGATTCAAGACCCTATGCTGTATATGTACCTGGCCTTGAAGTCATAAAAATTTAACAGTACGTTAAAAATGTGTGTGGTGTTTCTGGTGATAAGTTTTATGTTTTCAATTTCATGTTAGAAAGATTTAAAGTAATAAATTGAGACAAAGTTTGTGTCTTAAAGTTTGAAGTTATTGAGTAGGTACATTCAGTAAATAAAAAGTGTACTATATAAATGTTCAAATAACCAAAATGAAAGATTTGCTTGTATATTATGTACCATTATATTGTCTCTACTCTGTTGTATCAAAATGAAATTCCAGCAATATAAATGAAAATTGATTAATTTAATGAAGCAGCGTTTAAGCATTGCAGGGAGCCATTGGATGCAGGCAGCTTAAAGAAGGCCTATGTCCAGCAGTGGCCATTTATCAGCTGAAAACAGTTACAACAAGTTGTTATTTACTTTCAGGCCATATCAGAATCTCTTCAGAGCTCTCTGAGAATAAGTCGTAGTCAACTCATCAATCAAGAGCTAACAGTAAGGCCAGAAGCGAACATTGAGTCTAACGTCCCAGAAGGCCTTGACTTGTACACAGTTATTTACGAAGTGGAGAGCGACACTGACACAAGAATGGGAGACACAGTGGATGGAGCCAGTGTTCAGAATATACCAGTGAAGAGCCAAGTAAGTGTTCTGTTACTAGTGGGATTTAGTACCTTACTACTCTAAATTCTTTTTTAAAATTTTTTAAATAGTAAGTAAAGTTTAGTTTTATGAGTAAGATATTGATATTAAAAAGAATTGTTTGGTAGTTGCTGTGATATAGTTTTGCAATAAATAATTCCAATTATCTAATTTCTAGAACAAAAGTCTTAAGGTCTTTTATAGAAAAGACTAGCTGTATTTTCACATTTTTTAAAGTAATAAATATCCAAGATCCGAAGAATTCTTATAAATTTCTATGTGACGTACAGTGGTGTGCAAAAGGTTGTTGATCAGGGAATGCATTCACTAGTAAGAAAAAATAATAAGCTTTAAGATGTGTCTTAGGGTATGCAGTACTTTAATGCTTGTATGCAGTGCACGCCACTGGTGAGGTTGTATGGACTTGGCTATAGCGGCTACTCTCTTTGACACTTTTATTACTAAACTGATTATTCCACCCTTTATAATGTTCCATGGTCTGTCATGAAACATTGTCAAGGGTACTGAGAAATATGTAAGGCATGTTTTATGTAAAAAAATACTTTTCCTGAGATGTTGAAAAATTAGTGTTTAGGAATAACCATATAAAATGATTTTATCAAACTAGATTATTTATTCATCTTTTTCCAAGTGTGAGGATTTATAATTACGAACAATAGCAATGACCATGAAATAGTATCATGGATGGCAAAAAAAACATAATGATGTATAATGGGCTTATTTTTTTTATTGTTATTGTTTTGGAGCTTCTTCATCAGTAGTAGGTACATAAAGAGATTTCCCATGTGATCTAAAATTAATGTTTATTCTCCACTATCAGAAGCCTGTGATTTCACCCATTTAGTTGTCATTCTCATTTATTTACATAGTATTATATATATATAAACTGACTTCAACTGTTTGTACGCTTAGATCTTTTGAACTACACAACACATTTTGGTTTTCATCAATAGCTAGAGTGACAAGAGGACGGTATATATATATATATGTTTAACTTTATTTTCCACGCGGATGAAGTCGCGGGCGTTCGCTAGTATGTAGTAGTATAAATTAAAGAATTTGATCCAAATTGTTTATTAAATCCATTTTCAAGAAGTGTTAGAACAATAATGGATTAGAATTACTCTTTAAATATAATTAGAGAAATCCACGCAAACTAATGTAATACTTCCTAAATAGCTTCTGTTAATAAATAAATAAATTGAAATTGAATTATTTAATGACCAAAAAAATTGTATCCAACATTCGTAACAATGGAAATAATGATAAAGTTCATAAGGCCATTGGATTTTATTTGACCGTTGAATAATGAATGTAGGTCGCCAATTCCCCTACTAAATTAGCCACATCAAGGTGGCAAGCATTTTGCATATTGTTTTGAACTGGGAAACACGTTGTTTGAGTATTTCAGATAGTCCGGGATCCATAGAACATTTTTTACAACTGATCACTATCAAGTTAATTTTTCGTGAGTGAGAACATTATTGCGTAAGGTTATTCTGATTAACGCGTCTGCTTTAGTAAACACAAACGAAAATGTAAGGTAAATAGATAGAACTGAATGTTTTTGTTGTGTTTTTGTTTTTGTTTATGGGTTCATGTGTTTGGTCCTACTTTTAAAAATAAGTTTTTTTTTTACAAATTCTCAGCTGCATCTGATGGCTGATGTTACTCCCCTGTAACTCGGAGGGCGCATTGTCTCCTTGATTCCAATGATCATTAATATCTTATACTTGTAATGTTCTTAGAGCCAAAGACTACCCGAAAGTGCCTCTAAATTCCCTTCCCCAATAAGATTGCGAAGGCCAGTGTCCTACAGTTCGTTTTATGTAGGATGGTCCGGGTGACAGTTCGTTTCACTCTTGAAAGTTTGCCGCGATTCACGATAAAAGTATACAGTATTATGAACGTCATACAGGCGACTGTCACCGTACCCATGCTATCTGAAAAACACTTTACAGTGGTGGATTAAATAGGACTGGCAATTCTTGTTACATTGAACTTACTCTTTGAAGGACTTATCAGATGGTACAATCTGTCTGAGACAATCGCACCGCTAAGAGTATGATGCCACCAGTGGCGTGCATAAGGTTTTTAACAAGGGTACGCACTATATGTAGAAATTTGAAAATTCCTAGTCCTAAATAACTATTCTGTGTATTTGTATTGAGTCCTTAGGGTAGGCAGTGCATATTTGCATCTATGAAATGCACGCAACTGGATGCCACGAAGTATGGATTGAACTAACTTCAACCCCCCTTCTGTTAGCATCAATAGTCAATATTCATTTATTTCATAGACTGCATCGTCGTTCTTCACTTAACAACAGGTATAATCTTATGTTTTGTTATAAAAAAAATACCTTCTTGACTAATTCGACAGGATTTCCTTTGTCCGTTTTATAAATGTTCCAAGTAAAATCGTAAATTATAACTAGTATCTTAAAACTGTATCGAAATGACATTAGTAGTTTACGTTTACGAACTGATAAAAACACAACGAAATGTTTATTTCTTGTACAAGACATAAAAAACTGTTTAAACAACTTTATGAACGATTTTATCTTATCTGATAGTAACAATTACAATGGTACGAAAACTTTGTTTTTCCTTTATTTTATTTTTAAACACCAAAATAAAAGACGCTGGTATTGTAGAGCAAATAGAAAGTGAACTCCTTTTGTGTTTTGGAATAAGTTATCTGAAAGCGAACGTATTTTGTTTTACAAAATAGCTTTTTTTATCAGTGATAATAAAAAAGAAGCGGAGATAGTTGTCATAGTGCAGTGAAGTTATTGTTGTGGGAAAACATTAACAATGGTATATATCATGGATCCACATTTTATGTATTTCCCACTGCTGGGCATGGATTTCATCACTCAGATGTCCACACAATATATTGTTTTATTAAGAGTTTATGTTAACAAACCCCATCATACTTTATTTTACCTATATCGAGGTAAGTAATGACTATATTATAAAATTAGCTGTGCTTGTACCCGTGAGAATACGGGATAAAATATATGACGCTCACTATTACTACTCATATATTAGTACACATTAGTTGTGACAATGACTAAGACTTACAGTATTCGGATCCCGATTTCTTACGTCACCAGGGCCTGTAGCCATGTGGCATGTCGATTCTCTCTCTACAAACGCTAACGCTTCGAAAATTGAAAAAAATTAATGGGAATGACATTCTCTATAACAGGTCACGTGATCGAGTTATCGATCCAATCTCATTCATTACCATACATTTTTTTAGTTTTTGAAGCGTTAGCGTTTTTAGCCACATGCCTTAGCCATGTGACTAAAAACGCTAACGCTAATCCTGGTTATGGATTTTAAACACGGTCAAGGGGGCGTCAAGACTGATTCACTCAAACCCCATCTGTGTAAAAGCTCGGTAAATCTCTTGAGAAGCTTAGGAAGTCGTTCCAACCTCTCACATTCTTGTGAATCGCATTAAGGAGGCCCCTGTCAATATATAATTAGAAAAAAAAATATAGTGTTCACTGAGCCATGGCGGAAGGCCTGTATCATTTGTTTACGGAAACTGGGTTGAAAAACTTGTATCCAACATGTTTCATTATTTTTAGCAACATGTAGTGCATACGCGAACCAATTAAATTAATTTGATTGCACATAAAATGTTAGGCCAAATGAAACAGAGTAGGTATGTACAATCAATCTCACTGTTATTAAAATATTGAACGCCAACGTTTTTGTTGTACCTAATTTAGAAGTTCAGTATTTATCTATATAGTTGATAAAATCACCTATCTAAGTACTCATAACACAAGCTACATGCTTACTTTGGGGCTAAGTAGTGAGATGTGTATTGTTTAAGTATATTTATTTATTTAGACAAAAAGAATGGTTGGTATACGTGGTACGAATGGTTGGAATGGAATGGTATACGTCTCCGTTGCTATCAGCAGTTCTTCCTTCTCTAAGACAGCTGAAGTCTAAGAAAGTTATGTAGTTTTCCTGTCTTAATATTCACTTCTGTATAGGTACATTGTAGCCATAAAGTTACTTCTTTCCAACACTCTTTCAATCGTTATATTATTTTATATTGTAGCACGCGTTATCCTATCTTCTGGCAGTACATAAACCTCATTACTTGCTTAATGGTTTTTAACTAATTATATCAGTAAAGGTTTCCTGTTGACACTGTTCTGAAAGTCAGAACGCCTGTCGTTTTTAAATAGCAATTTATATTGAAGTCATACTTAGCTATTACTTTCTTATCTATATCTATACTAATATTATAAAGCTGAATTGAAAAATTCTTTCAGTGTTAGATAGCCCATTTATCGAGGAAGGCTATGGCTATATATTATCCCTGTATTCCTACAGGAACGGGAACCACGCGGGTGAATACAAAATAACTTTACTATCAGGAAGTAAAACAGCATTTTTTATTTTATTAATATTGAAGTAATTTGTTAATTCGCGTATACTTTTACTGGTACTCGTACTTCATTCAAATAGTTGTAATTATAAGAGAAAGATGATTAGCTGATCTATTCACTAATTTGATTTTTATTGTTCATCTAAGGTTGATACCATTAAAAACAAATGAGGAATGTCTACTTACTGTATGATATCCACGAAGGGTTGTCAGTAGGCACCGGATGACATTCGTTACATACTCTTTTTTTTTTATTCTTTACAAGTTAGCCCTTGACTACAATGTCACCTGATGGTAAGTGATGATGCAGTCTAAGATGGAAGCGGGCTAACTTGTTAGGAGGAGGATGAAAATGCACACCCCTTTCGGTTTCTACACGGCATCGTACCGGAACGCTAAATCGCTTGGCGGTACGTCTTTGCCGGTAGGGTGGTAACTAGCCACGGCCGAAGCCTCCCACCAGCCAGACCTGGACAAATTAAGAAAAGCTCAATCTGCCCAGCCGGGGATCGAACCCAGGACCTCCGTCTTGTAAATCCACCGCGCAAACCACTGCGCCACGGAGGCCGTCAATACTCGTAGAATATCAATGTTATTTGTGAGAGTCATAGGCTATATTTTATCCCCGTATTCTCACGGGAATTATGTGGGCTAGTTTGATATAAAGTAACAAAAGTTACAGTTAGATATTTTTCTTTATTTTGCTCTTATACCGTCCTATTTCCGTGACATTTATCCAAACCAATTTCATCGTTTCGGCCTACTTCTCATGACATTTCGGATTCAGAGCATTATTATTCCTGTTGTGGGATCGTCATTGTTGTTGGAGTAAACGAGTACGTTCATTTTGTATTCTTATATTGTTTAATCCATATTCCTAACATATTTACAACCGATTTCCGAAGAAGAGGAGGTACTATGTTTGGCTTCATGTATATTAACTTCAAAATAATTTGAAAGGGATTTCAAAGAATTACTGAGTATAACAGAAAGTTATAAGGCATTTTATTTTTTAATTGATTCACACGGATAACAAATAGGTTATTGGAAACGCCTGTTAGGCACTTTACTGAACGTAATAGAAGTTTATTTAGATCTGGGAAAGTCATTAAAAAATACAAGCCTTGTTCTCGAAGATTCCAAAGACGACGATAAGTGAATGAACGCGTGCGTGATTTAAATTTCATCGTACACCCAATCCGTGCCCGTGAACGTTAATTGTCCAGTTGTTTTGGTTCCGTCCATTGTGCGCGTATTCAGCTCGTTAGTCTAGTCTAGTCGTTACTGCGCCGCCTCGGTGTCAGTCAGTCGGTCACATACCACGATCTGATTGATGCAATCGTATTACATTCACTTCTTAGCTCATTCATTTACGTGTTCCACTCCCTAATGCAAAATAAGGGTGTTTCTGTGTGTGGAGATATTGTGTATCTACGTGTATATGTGCTTGTGTGTGTGTCTGTCGTATTTATACTGAGAAATCCTAGAAATCTATCGTGATAAAGAAAGAAATAAGGAATTTTTGAAGAAAAACCTAAATTATTGACTATGGTCTATGTCGTTGTTTTGTCTGTGAGACAGTTTTGTCAAATATATTTTTTCTAATAAAACGACTATTCATCGAATGATTTACAAATACTTAGATATCTTTAGATTTTTAGAAATGTCATTGTACTATTTCTTGTCTTGATACTCTTTAAGAAGAGGTGAATAGATAAGGTATTAGATTTTATTTATAGTTAGGTACTTCATCTTAATGATTAGTGATAACTTCCACTAATACGTAAATATCAATTTTAATCTTATCTTAATATTATGTAAAAATGTAAATGCGAAAGTTTATTCATCACGATATCTCGAAAACCGCTTGACGTACAAAGTTGAAATTTGGCAGGGAGGTAGTTTATAAATTGTAGACGTCCACTAAAAACTAATTTTGCGAGAGGGCTGGATTAAGGAGGTCTAAGAGCGGAGGAAGTCGCGGTCGTCCGCCAGTTCTATATATGCATAAAATATTTTATTTATAAGTACGTAAATTATAAATCTTTTAAGCAAATTATGTATTTCATAATTTTAAATGCCAAAACCAAAACGCGTCCTGTATTCTTTAAATTGTAATTATATTAAGTAGGTTAAAATATATAATTTTCTGGTTAAAGTTCACATTAATTGTGCTATGTCATAGTCACACAGATTAAAACACACTTATCCTTATTATGTGTTGGTTTTTTGCTTTTAATCCTTAAGCAATTAAGGAATGTTCTCTGTGGTTTAAACTTTACCAAGTGTTAATCATACGGACATAATTAGATTTGGAATTTCGCATGTTTCCGTAGTTAGTGATGAACGTTGTTTTGAAGGTGAGATTCTCTTTTTTTTATCTTAAACTGATTTCTAAATGTTCTGAATTCAATGCCTTTTGTGTACAATCCGACTTAACGCGACCCAGATTAAAAAAAATTGCTATATGTTTTCCTAAAATCGATTTTTCATCTATATCTTTTCCTGACTCGATTTATAAAATGAACCTCCATAAATCAATGTCGCTAATATCCGGAAATCAAATCTCAATAGCGTAATTTTTTGTTGGCCTGACCCGGGATTCGAACCTAGGACCTCATTGTCGTAGCCGAACCTGCTTACCATGGGACCAATGAGGCACTAATTCAGTAATATACATAATGACAACAACAACGAGCAGTAATTTTGTAATTATCATACCAACAGTGACGTGAAGTTCTACCCTGAGGACTCGTTACGAACCTGAATTTGAGAAGGAATTTTCTATTTTGTACAAACTATAAGTATAGTGCATACCCTTGCTAAACACCTTATGCACGCCACTGCATACCAACATCATATCCTATAGGAACTATTTGCGTCAATGGCGTCAAAATTTCGATACAGCTTTATTGTCCTTAATATTGTATCATTACTGATAATGATATAATTAAAATATGACGCAACCCTTGTAGACAGAGAGCCTGCGATAGGCAGACAAACCGCATTGAAAGAAGGCTGAAAGTTTTGTAGTCCATGCTGCTACCGTATAATCTATACTTATAATAAATCTGTAGAGAGGTCAATTCTGTACATGAAATATATTTCCAAAATAGCTATCAGGGGGTGATTAGTGATCGATACTGATGCCAAAAATGCAATCAGTAAAATTTTTGTCTGTCTGTTTTTCTGTCTGTCTGTCTGTCTGACTGTCTGTCTGTCTGTCTGTCTGACTGTCTATCTGTATGTTCGTTATAGAAACAAAAAGTGCTCGACGGATTTAAACGAAACTTGGTAAAATTATTTTTCATACTCCTGGGCAGGTTATAGTATACTTTTTATCACGCTACGGTCAATAGGAACAGAGCAGTGAAGGGAAATGTAAGGAAAACGGCAGAAGTTACTCCATTTTTTTAAGCTTCCGTCGCGTGGTAGGAATAGAGTAGGGGTAGGGTAGGGGTAAAGTTGAGTCCCTACTTATCCCCTGTATGGTAGGGCAGCTGTAGAATGGGAGTAGGGTAGGGTAGTAGTAGGGTTTCACGTAGACGAAGTCGCAGGCGTTCGCTAGTGTAGAATAAACCTTTAAATAAATAAATACCGTAGGTAAGTACGGTAGACAATACGCTAGTTGACACTTTTTTTAAATGGTCTTAAATATCATTCTACTAGATTGAAAAAAAATCATATTTTTTCGAGGCGTGTTTTATTTTTAGAAAATTTTAGTTATTAAATATGTTTTTGACAATACGAGCCAAAACGCCTGTCGGCCATGAAGGTCTACATTGGCGTTCAAACAAAATTACTAATATATTTGTTATTCGTGCATTTATGTTTATAGTTCATAAAAAAATATCACATTTATTGTGAGGAAGCTAAAACTGTATGAATTTTCATCTTATTACGATAAAAAATATTTAATATATTTTGAAATTTTATAATCTTACTAGCCTATAACACTGAAATAATTTTTCAAATCGGACCAGTAGTTTCTGAGATTAGCGCGTTCAATCAAACAAACAAACAAACAAACTCTTCAGCTTTATAATATTAGTATAGATATAGATTTATTTTGCAAATATCCAGACAATCTTTGCTTTTTATGTATAAATTATTTAACACCTTATTTACTCGAATGTATCATAAATATCAAAATATTCAATCCTAGTCATCATCCCCATTAATATGAATAACATTCACGATAGTTTAAATCTTTATAGCCTCAATAACTCAACGCTAAGAGCGGTCGGACTCATGATCGAAGGGTTCGATCCTCGCCCGGTTGGTCTATTGTCGTACCCACTCCTAACACAGTCTTTCCCGACTAGTTGGAGGGGAATGGGAATATTGGTCATATTTAAAAAAGATATGGCAAATATTCTTCATGGCTTTCTTTTTTTTTGAATGAAGTATGTCTGACTACAACAAGCTGTCGGTCCATTGAAATACCTAACCGACCATATGATAACTTGGGCGTCAGAACTTCAGTAGGCAGCATGAATCAGTATCACTGTTTACTGTTTGGTATTCAACCGATGACGGCCATTGAACGTTGACAAGGACGAAATTCTTTGCACCATTAATTAAATTTCAAGAGTGTTAATTGTTTATTCAAGTGTTTGTGTGAAAGTGGTCATAATGACTTTTGGGAGGACGTCACATGTGGTGTATAAGGTGGTTATTTAATTAGTAATAATAATTCAATAAGTAATTAGTTATTTTTTGATCTTTGCAATAATTTTGTAGACATCTCTAGTACAGTTGTGTAAGCTTTTTGGTATTGTATATTCGTTGCGGGCTGCCTAATGGGAACACGGTAGTGTTACTGGGGTTTTGACAAGCGCAGAAATCTGTGAACTCGAGGGTTAATAGGGATGATGACAGTTTGTTAAATTGTATATAAATTAAGAGTATACTAATAGCAAAGCTATTTTGTAAAAGTAACAGGGTATCTGCGATCATTACTTTCGGAGCTACAGGGATTTAAGGCGCAGATTTGCGGCGCTGCCGCGGATCCCAGAAAACGCTCCATACAAAATGGCACGATTTAGTGAAGACAATCATTGATTTTTATGTATAAATTAGTTAACATTCACCTTATTTACCCGAATGTATCATAAAAATCAATATATTCAAACCTAGTCATCATCCCCATTGAAAGTAAAGGGACAGATGACTCTCTAGGGCGTCTCCTGTGAGAATTGGACTTCAGTTTAGAGGAATGTTTAGACCGATGGTAAGACTTAAAGTATGTACTGTATGGTATTACCTTAAAACGGAAATTGTTTGGATCAATTTAAGAAACTCATTTTCTGGACTCAGGTTTGTTCTGGTCGAATAAGCTTCAAATGTGACTGTGTGTGAATGTGTGTTATAGTTACCGCTTTACTGGCAAATACGTACCGGTAAGCGATTTACCATTGCAGTACGATGCCACGTGCAAACCATAGCCAGCCAGGGATGTAAATATGTGTTAAAATAAACAACTGTACTATGGGGATGATCGATTAACATAAAAAATGTTTTACTCAGGACTCAGTATTTCTTTAAAAATTGCACAATTCATTGTAATATTTAAAGTATCGCTTATTTCAACTTTGACCCCAAGGCTTGAACTATTCTTTTTTGTCTAAAATAAATTACTTAGAAATTTAGGCCTAATAAAATAATAATAGTTGCGAGGTATGTAATAAATCTTGGTTGGTATGAAAGGGTCATTTGTCCCCTTTTGAAGTACAAAGAGGTCACAGTGTTAAGAAAAACCCGTGAGTAAAGTTTGTAAGGACTACCTTATAGTTAAAAAAATGTTTCAAACAAAGACGCATCTGTCAACGCGTTACTTTGTATATAAATATTTTGATTCAGTCACAATATAATAGAGGTTATAGAACCACAAACAGTGGGTGGGTGTTCAATATACTGGTATTCGTCATAGCAACAAAAACATGTCACTAATTATAACACACACTCGTACATTTTAATTTAAATTCTTCGTGGAGTGCCTCTCCGGTTGGCCAACTTTTGCAGTTCATCATTATCAACCCATATTCGGCTCACTGCTGAGCTCGAGTCTCCTCTCAGAATGAGAGGGGTGAGGCCAATAGTCCACCACGCTGGCCCAATGCGGATTGGCAGACTTCACACGCAGAGAATTAAGAAAAATCTCTGATATGCAGGTTTCCTTACGATTTTTTCCTTCACCGTTTGAGACACGTGATATTTAAATTTCTTAAAATGCACACAACTGAAAAGTTGGAGGTGCATGCCCCGGACTGGATTCAAACCCCTCACTCTCCGGAAGCTGAGGCAGAGGCATATCCACTGGGGTATCACTGCTTTTGCAGTTAGATTCATATATTGTCCTATAATTTTAGTTTTTTATACGATCATGAATGAGTTGTGATAGCCCAGTGGATATGACCTCTGCCTCCGATTCCGGAGGGTGTGGGTTCGAATCCGGTCCGGGGCATGCACCTCCAACTTTTCAGTTGTGTGCATTTTTAAGAAATTAAATATCACGTGTCTCAATCGGTGAAGGAAAACATCGTGAGGAAACCTGCATACCAGAGAATTATCTTAATTCTCTGCGTGTGTGAAGTCTGCCAATCCGCATTGGGCCAGCGTGGTGGACTACTGGCCTAACCCCTCTCATTCTGAGAGGAGACTCGAGCTCAGCAGTGAGCCGAATATGGGTTGATGACGATGAATGAGAAAGAGAAATAAAGCAATAGAAACCCTTTCTTAATTTTCTTTATATTGTACCTGTGTTGTTAAATCAACGGAGCAGTTGGCGAAGGAATACTAAGCTAACCGTGAATGTCTTCTAGGATTCGTGTCGGCATGTCGGCGGTTCGAAGTTCTACGAGGTCGTAGAAGGGTCTGCTGCGGACACCTCAACTCCGTCGCCCACGGAGAAACACGACCACATGAAGCCTATTGAAAGCGATGATGAAGGTAATTAAGTTCACAAATATGTACTTACACTCACAGCTCAGAAAGTCGTACCTATAGCTGAAATGGCGTTGGACGGGGCACATCTTTGAACTATGTGCCCCGTCCATCGCCATTCTTTGACGTTGGATCCCCAACGTTGGGATCAGCAAGAGCTGATTAACGATGCCGCGTGAAACCGCATCCCAAAGTAGTAGACTAACATAAGAGTTGCAAGGTGCCGCTATGTACAAGCGGCTCATGACCGTCGTGATTGAAAGGAAGTGTATTTGCTCGTTTCCATGTAAAATCGGCAAAATTCATGATATAACTACATCCTGTAAGCCTAACATGCAACAACGACATATCTCTTGAAGAGAAAAGGCCATATTGTCGACCGATAGAGAGCATGGAGAAAAGGCCATATTGATGTATGTCTTGGTGGTATACTTATGTTCATAATTTTATGGAATCATTTATTCCAGTATCAGATGTGGACCAGGAGTGCACTGTGTTCTGCGGCGTCAGCTACCTGGGCGCGCAGAACATCGCCGACCCCAAGTCGGAGACGGACATACAGCGCATCATGAAGGAACTGAGCTCGATGCCCGAGAACAGAGACGGTATAGCCGTTTCTATATCTATACCAGTGTGCTCACAGGGGCTTGTTGTGTAAGTATTTTTTGAATAAAAAAAGAATGTAAGCTTCAATCCGAGACGTAGATGACTAGCTAGCTATTTAAAAAGCAGTTAACTTCTGTTCATGTTTATGTTTGGATATTATCTGTGAAGCTGCACATGAAGGCCGAGGTAGCGCAACACGATATAATATCTCGATAAGAGATAAAATATTCTCTCTTCCGATGCGATTGAACGAAAGAGAGAGTGATATTTTCGATTGTGTCGTTATTAGTCGACATGTCTTTCATCTCGTCCGGAGATTTTTCATGGTGCACATTTTAGCCCTACATGAAAGAAAACGAACGTATTCGAAGGTCGGTTTTCATTCTTAATCAGGAATTTAGGAAACATTTGCTTTATATTGAGATTTTTGTAAGGACAACTCCCAGGATTCTGGCCACTTCTCCTATCCCATAGAATGCCCATTTTTAATCACATGATTGTCGATTTATGACACGCTAGCAGACGCCTCACGGTTTCAATAAAACGCCCGTTCTTGTGTTAAAAGGATTATAAAATATAGCCTATGACACTCAAAAATAACGTGACATTCTATTAATAAAAGATATTTCAATATTGGTTCAGTAGTTCCATATATCATCCTATCCCTACAACCTCACAAACTTTACCTACTTATTTATAATATTAATATAGATAAAGCTCGTGCTAATTAACTTCTCACCTGGCTCGAACGATGTTTTTACTGTGTTTGTTTGGTAGCCAGGTGTCCAGTTAATGCGCAAAGATTATAGATAGTATAGATGTCCCAAATCTCCACAGACTATACCAAGCGGCCACGAACAGTGTGATGACTCGGTACGCAGTCAACAGGATATCGTTCTACGCCAGAGGCGCGGCGGGCTCGCCTGTCGCCTCGTGCTTCGCCTTCACCTGGTCGCACGGCGAGACCAAAGAGTCGGCCGTCTACCGCTGCCATGTGTTCCGGTGCCATATTGCTGAAGCCGTCAACCAAGTGTCAAGTGAGTGGCCCTTTTAAGTAATCTCTTTTTACTATACAACGTTTTGACGGCTTCCGTGGCGCAGTGATTTACAATACGGAGGTCCTGGGTTCGATCCCCGGCTGGGCCGATTGAAGTTTTCTTAATTGGTCCAGGTCTGGCTGGTGGGAGGCTTCGGCCGTGGCTAGTTACCACCCTACCGACAAAGACGTACCGCCAAGGGATTTAGCGTTCCGGTACGATGTCGTGTAGTAACCGAAAGGGGTGTGGATTTTCATCCTCCTCAAGTTAGCCCGCTTTCATCTTAGACTCCATCATCACTTACCATCAGGTGTGATTGTAGTCAAGGGCTAACTTGTAAAAAAAAAAACCTGTTTGTCTGTGGCATCGTAGCCAATACCAATGAACCGAACTTTTTAAAGCTTACGTGGTCCTGGTATAAGTTATATACGACGAAAATCTATCGGATCTCTATCGTATCGTATCTATCTTCTTCTTCATCTTATCTTCAGCCAATCCGAAGTTATCACATTTACATTTTTCAATTATTATGGAAAGAAAGGCGGGGTTTTTTTAATTGTAACTTGTTGTATCAACATTGATAGATTGATTGTTCCTAGTTTCTAGTTTTCTAAATCTATCTATACATAATAGATTTAGAAATATGGGTTTTCACGTAAGATTTTCACATAATCATTTCATTTAACAATGTCAAAATCACAATTTTACTAGCAAACGCCGCGCGGTTTCACCTGCGTGATTTCTGTTCTCGTAGGAATACGGGAATAAAATGTAGCCTATAGCAATCGGTGATAGTGTTGCTTTCCAACAGTGAAAGAGTTTTCCAAATCTGTTTGCATTGAACAAACAAATAAACAATCAAATCTTTCCTCTTTATAATATTAGTATATAATACTTTCCTGTAGGTATATAACATTTCAATACACATTATGGTTTCATGTAATATCATCATCATCATCATCATCATCATCATCATCATCATATCAGCCGATGGACGTCCACTGCAGGACATAGGCCTTTTGTAGGGACTTCCAAACATCACGATACTGAGCCACCTGCATCCAGCGAAGCCCTGCGACTCGCTTGATGTTGTCAGTCCACCTGGTGGGGGGTCGGCCAACACTGCGCTTACTAGTGCGGGTCGCCATTCCAGCACTTTGGGACCCTAACGTCCATCGGCTCTTCGAACTATGTGCCCCGCCCATTGCCACTTCAGCTTCGCAACTCGTTGAGCTATGTCGGTGACTTTGCTTCTTCTGCGGATCTCCTCATTTCTGATTCGATCACGTAGAGATACTCCTAACATAGCTCGTTCCATCGCCCGCTGTGTGACTCTGAGCCTTCTAATGAGGCCCATAGTTAGCGACCATTCATGTAATATACATAATTTATGTATATTACATATATCTTTAATTCAGACCACAATATTGAAAAACAGCGTCATTATGTATTGTTATATAATTAATAATAAAAGTAATTGTTATTTACCTGTATAATACAAAGCATAATTTACTAAATGACATAAATACCTATTTATGTATAAGAACCATGCTATGGTATAACAACATGTCTATATTAACTCTATCAATGATTTGCTAAACAAAACATAAATATTGTTTTCACTATAATTTGTCAATGCACACCTTATAACAATAGTATAAGGTTCATTATTGAAATAAATCGCAGGCGAAGTGGCTATTTACTCCTCTATTACGAATGATTGAAATGATTTTAGTATTTGCTTTACAATGTGCAGATGTCCAAATAATAATCAGGAACACGAGTAGTTATCATTTGTCTACGTCGACGTACACACGCACAGTGAATATATATTTTGTTTAGAGGACATTCTCTTTGAAAGGTGAGAAAATAATTTATGTTGTTGGTTGACTATATATCGGGATAGTAATGTTTGAAGATGAGAGAATTTTTATAGTAATGGATACAGTTGGCCCATCTGCAGGGTAGGTAATTAATTATGTATGTGTATAATTTAAAGCTGGGCCACTGCACAGCAATCTAGGACACTCAGACCAATTATTGTATAGGATCTGCCTCGCTAGACGTTGTTTTTCTGTCAAAGTATGATGATTATGATCAACGATCTAATGCGATCATAAAAACTGTCTCTATAGAATTGATGTTAAATAGTTAAAAAACTCCGTAAAAATACCTTTTTGTGTAATTGAATTGTGTAAAAAACGGGCAAAACTTCTAGTTTAGTATAAGATGTATACCAAATCTAAGCTCGTTTTCCTCAGAAAATGACAGACAACTTTGTTCGTGACTATGAGTGCGATACAGGTCCTTCTATAATTGGTCTGAGCTAGGACATGTTGTTTGCATGCCCTGCAAAGTGTTGCCCTGTTAAGGTAGCATTCCGATCTTGGAGACCGCGACTCGCGACCGCGACTTGCGACCCGCGACTGACCCACCCACCCACTGCTTAGTATGGATTTATATGGAGCACTAAACAATGGTGATCGCGCGACGCGGTCTCGGGATTTTATAGTGCATAGTGCTTCATATAAATTCATACTGTGCAGTGGGTCGCACGACCCGGTCTCGGTCGCCAAGATCGGAATGCTATGAGGCGATGGACTTCTACTCAACAGCAAAAATGTTAATTATGCATGTCTCAGCGTACGATCCAAAACAAGACCACATACATCAAGTGGCATGGACTTTCGTTTTGCGAACATCTAATGATGATGATGGATATCCTATAAGTATATGCTTTTTGGACAAATAACTTTTACATGAGTTTGTGTCTATGAATAGACGCAAGATAACAATTTTAGTTACTTTTCATTGCTACAACAAGTCTCTCTTCTTCATAGGATGATGTATGAATATGTCAATGTCATCTCCTTACCCATATCCCACTTAAGTGGGGTCGGAAAAATATGTCAATCTTTTCCATTTGTCTCTATTACTCGTCAACTAATCATCCACTCCTTTTACACACATGTCCTCTTTCACACAATCCAACCATCTCTTCTTTGGCCTTCCTCTCCTCTTATGTCCTTCCACTTGCACATTCAACATTTTTCTAGTAATATGACTTTCCTCCCTACGCATTACATGTTTATACCAAGCTAACCTTCTACTCCTCAATTTTTCTGTCTGTGTATGAAATTATCACATACTTTGTTTTTTAGATAAGTGAAAATTTAACCTATTTCTCATTTATCATAACACTGGCTTAGCGGTCGATTCATAATACACACAGAACAAGCTGTCACTGTTTTACTTTGTAGATAAGGTGATATATTGTTTTACGGCGTCCTTATTCTGGTTTTACGTTAAATCATTTCAGCGCCCTTCGACCTAACAACATGAAGATTAATTAAAAGCCGGAAATTAATTACCATCACGCGATTTATTGTTTTAATATACATATGCATGGAAAAAGATACTAAATATATTTCTTTTGTAAAGTAGATTTATTTACATTTTTTTTTTTTGTGATATCCCATTTCACTGAATATCTTTTGATTAGTTCAGGTCATTGGTAAAATCGATACTGAAAAATATCTGGCTGAGTTTAGGTGTGTGAGCTGAGCTTGAATGAGCTCAAAAAATGAGCTTTAATTTTAATTTGAAGCTTGGAAAGTTAGGTATTACCATTGCAAATTATAAATTATTCATTGTTAGAATGTCCATTGACGATTCAATAAACACTTAATTTTATAATAATAATTGTATATTAGATTCGGACTTCGACTTTAGGAGAAATCACACACACACAGTTCGTTTCATGTAGGATGGTGCGGGTGACAGTATTCATTTTCGTTTCACTCTTGAAAGTTTGCCTCGATTTACGATAATAGTACTTATTACGAATGTTATACAGGTGACTGTCACCCATGCTATCTGAAAAACACTTTAGTTTTAAAGGTTCATTTTTTGCTCTTGTCTTATCTGTATCTTGAGCTGATTGAATGAGAAGAAAAACAAAAATGTGTCATTGTTTTGGAATCGCTTTTTCGTGAACAAGAATAAGGTCGTCAAACTCTTATCTGGGCATTGGATTGTTCGTTTCACAAAGTATCTGGCACTTGTACCGAACACTCGTCGGTTTTTGTACGTCAGCTATTGTTAATATTAAACTGTGTGAAAAACTTCGTGTGATTTTAGTTATTCTTGTGATCCGTTATTTTAATTTAGTTTAGTGTTTTTGTTTATACATTAATGTTATGATATTCGTCTAATTAAAAGGTATTTAAATGTTTTTTTTTGAGAGGTATGTTTTTCACTGGTCACCACTTCTAAATATTTTTATTTAGTATAATATTCTTGTTTGTATGTATTTTCAAAGTTTCATAATTATTCCACTTACTGGTATCCAATTGATGTGAAGGCATTATAGTCTGGTACATATTATGGTACTACCATCCAACTAGACTTTTGATGAAGGGACAGGTAAGGTAGAACTCAGCTGTCAATGTTAACTAGCAAGTCGTCAGTTCCTTACAGTTATCCTGATATCTTAATATATAAATGTGAAAGGCATTGATCACGAAATCTCAAAAAACCGCTCGACGTACAAATATGAAATTTGGCAGTGAGGTAGTTTATAGATAGTAGACGTCTGCTAAGAGCGCATTTCTCGAGAGGTCTAGGGGCGGGTAAAGTCGCGGGCGTCCGCTAGTATGTGTATAATACTACCTGTGTTATTATACTATATTTTTCGTTATTTTTTAATATGCTGTAATACAAATTTGGCTTTGAAATTAATTTGATTTCAAAAAAATTGTTCACTTGATTAATTAGAAAGAAAAGATATTTATTTTTAAGTAATGCCACATATCACATTAAATCTAAATTATAAGATATTATGGCTTAACTGTCCACTCAAACAGTGGAGCACTAAAGAATGCCCTGTAATATGTGGCACAACCTAGAAAAAAACCCCAACTCAGCATTTTGCCGCATACTTTCAATAAAAAAAGTATGCAGCACTGATTTTCAGTTAGGACCCAGTTCAGGTGGTTATGCAATTCAGGTGGTTATTGATGAATGTATGCAACACTTATTGGGTTTTGGACCAATTTTAAATTACATTAAATAGTTAGGTACCTGTAGGTTTAGTAATTAGTACCTACTATAGACCAATGTTTTCTATTATCCTAACCCTGTTTTTTAAACGGTTACGAAGTAGCAATGAAATCCCGTTTTTTAACAATTGTAAAGTAGAATAAATTGAATAGAAAGTATTTAACATGCCCTTGTAGTATGTCCTCATACTTGATCAGTGTTTACGCCCACATTATTTTGTTGATAAACGTTTGCAGTATTACGTGTTATCAATAAAAACGACGGGACGGGAGATATATGGTGCCAATTTAAATAATCTACAATGCGCTGTGGATTACAAATTTTGAAGCCTCAATTTTTAGGGACCGGCCTCTTATTAGTGGTGTCTTAGGTTTAATTCCCAATTCCAAGTTCATCTATTGTAGTACACTTTCTTAGGGCCTATTTCACCACCTTCTGACTAGTTCTGCATAGTCTAAGAGTAAGTTTTGCCACTTTCTGACTTTATGTTTTGCGACAAAGACGACACGTCTGAAGAAGGCTATTGAACGTCTAATAGAAGTTGGTGAAATTGACTCTTAATCTTCAGTAGCAATAATTGTTGTTAGCACAAGTATTGGTTTCCCGGGAATTCCTGGCTTATTCTTTATTGAACAAGTTAAATTTAATAAGAAAAATCAAATTTACTTATCTCGTTAAAAAAGGGTGATGCATGTGGTTAAAATGTATCAATTGCAAATAGATAGTAAAGAGCAACTGTTGAGTTTCTTGCCGGCTTTTCTCAGCAGAACCTGCCTTCCAGACCAGTGGTAGAGTCATTACAATTAATAAAAAAATTGATGTTTCAAAAAAATTTTTGAATATTAAGCTTACTTGAAATGAATTAATTATGATTTTGTTTAATTTATTAATTACATTGTTCTAGGCTGTTTCGCCAAAGCATTCGAGCGCATTCCGCGATCCATGGCGTCTTCGCTCGTCGGCGACCTCAGCGCTGCTCCCTCTATGACCGGTTCCCTCACTGAGGGGCTCGGGCCCGCTGCGCCGCCCATGCAACTCATGCACGTCCTGGAATGTACTGTGGACATAAAGGAGACTGATGCAAAGGTGAGGAGAGTTTACTATTTCATTTAACACATCGACTGTTGTTGTAGAGTGGTCTGTGAAGGCCAAACCACCAACACAACCAACAAACCATAGGTAAGTAAGATAACTATGGAGTTGCTCCCATTGGCTTTAGAAGATTGCAAAGGTCTAGGCCAAGTTAGCCAGATTCTAAGTTCTTACAATGTGTATTTTTAGATTTATTTCGGCTTAACATGAGAAAAAATGCTGGTAGCTTCACACTTAGCTTCATGACACCCATTCAAATACCATTAAAGATTATACTTTAAGGGTCACTAGTTTTGTACACAGAACAGCGTGTAATTCTGAATTTACCAGTAAAGCATTTCTTTAAATTTAAGGACAACTTACCATATACACTTTATGTTTGGTGTGCGTTCTTTATCCCTGTTCTGATTTTAGCAGACTCAAGTGGATTACCAAAATAAGAAACCAATGACGAACAAAGGTTATGATTCACAATATTTGTCAGGACAACTTAATTAACAAATCAAACTGTAAGCAAAATAGGACTCTAGAATCCCAAAAAATTACCTTGAGTTGAGTCACGCACTTGTGAACGTGTGTGTAGGGTATAGGGTGCCCCTGACAGATATCTAATACTCCCTTTTCCACTCAAGTCTCTCTCCCGAATCCAGTTACAGTATCTATCCAGATTAAGACATTTTTTTATTAGAAGCTTGAAAGTCTCATTGAGAGTTAATTGTTTATAATTTCCAGGGCACATTTAGCCACGTACCAAAAGAGCGTCTCGGCTACAAACTGCGCGGCGGCATAGACAAACAAGTGACCATCAACGTTACACAGGTCTCCAACAATGTACAAGCGGAATCCGATGATCTACAGGTACGATATTATAATTTATGACTAAAAGTATTAAGCAGATAAAATTGTATGTTGCTTTAGAAAAAAGTAAAACAAAGAAATGTAACTGTCATTCTTGAGTCGTGTATGAGACGTCGAGTTGTCTCATGGTGCAAGTATGTTGTTAATATGTGTAATGGTCATGGTGGTCAATGGTGTGTGTTAATAATGGTCCCAGTCTATGGTCAACCAAATCCTCTAACCATGACCCATACCAAAGGCTTATGATAAGCCTATGAAAGATAATACTGTAGGTAATATTTTCAAAAATTCTGTAATAATGCATACATTATTATCTGTAAAAGAAACTAAAAAAATAGATAGTGCTATACTGATTCCTTTGGGTTGTCCTCGGTAGTCAATAATTATCCTTTTAAATATAAATGTGCTGATTTTATAACTGTTGCAGTCTTCATACACTGGCGGCTTATACATCGAGAGGTGTTTCGGAATATTACTGGCGCCCGGACGTAGCGTCAAACATTCCGATATGCAACTGCTGGAAATGGTAAGATTACTGATATTATGATCATTTCTGCTTAAACTACACTTACGTATATTCTAAGTATAAGTAATAATCTATAAGTACTATATTGTAGTGTGTATTTTTAGCATTTTTCAAAAATCCAAGAAGAAAATTTTCTGTCTTTTTTAGTCTCAGCTTTTGCCAGTTTTTAAAAGCACACCTGTAAATAGTGAATAAAACGAAAAAAACTCAAAGATAGAGACTAACGAACAGCAATTAAATTCTTGTTTGTTGTTGCTCTAAAGTTGAGGGATAAAGATAAAGATAAAGATAAAGATAAATATACTTTATTTGCACACCACAAAGACAAAAACAAGTGAAATAAACAAAAACCTTCGGTTTAGGAAAACTTAAAAGGGAAGGGAGGTTAATCGGAAGGGAAGAGGAATATGTACAATATTTGGCTAATATATTTTATTTTCCGTTAAAAATCCACCTATATATATTTTTTATACAGGTAAGCGGTTCTTCAGGGGGTTCAGGTTGCTCGGTGTGCGCCCTCTGGAACGCAGGCGAGTCAGCGCTGGCCGCCTTCAACGTAGCGAGTGGCGACGGCGCTCCGGCCTATATGTCTCTCGCGCTAGATCTCGTTATTAGGGGCATTAGAGACCCCTTGCGGTGAGTTTAGCTTCCCTAATGCATGTTATTCGATTTTATTAACTATTATTATTAAGTATCCGAAAACATCACTCGAGAGCAATATTCCGTCCCGAAGCTATTGATCTACATTTGTATTTCTCCCTTTTCGAGTTATGACATGGTGCGAATCATACTCTTTTATTTTACAAGATCCTCGATTACAGATGGTATTACCATTCATTATTTAAATTATTGTAGAGGGGAGGTATCAGTGTTGGTATAAATAAAAGGGTATTTAATGACTTGCTCAATTGTTTGTTAGGCAGCGTAGACGCCGTCATGCTGCCAGTCGCGTTAGTGATTTTGCAATAATCTTTTGTGTTGTAGTTATTGTTTATCATACATTGTTTAGTGTGGGCATGGAGAACATGTCAGGCAGGGAAGGTGAGTGTTGGCTAGTCAGAAGGAATCCCTTAAACCTACTGTCGAGGTCACAAGTCCTGTGACCAGGTCGAGGTGTTTCCTCTACCACAAAATAATGGTACAATCACTGTCGATGCTACCCGTCACGTGACATACGCGACATGCGTTTTAAAAAAGGATGTCGACGTTTATAAGCATTTGTGCAAAAGTGAAAATTCCGAAAAGTGTCTAAATCTCATGAAATCCTTCGTCCTAAATGATGTTCTTGAAAGAGCTTGTGATTGAAGTGGTTATCTTACAATAAACAAACCCTTTCCCTTTGTGGAAAAATGAAACCTGACACCGCAATGTTGCGAATTAAACACTAGTATGGAGCACAATTTAAAATAAAATAAACGTTTAATTATTACGTACGTTCTTTAAAAAAGCTCTTTTGTTTGTTACAGACTTGTAGTTGAAACGCCGGTGAAAGTGTTTCCGCCTACAGAGAGATTTTGGTACTACTCGAAGAGACCCCTCGTACAGCAGTTCTATATCAATTTGAAAGAGGTAAACACATTAAAACTAAAATATTTTATATTAAAAACTTTGATTGTATCAGCATTTGAATGTTATTTTGGTTGAATAAAGTGCATCATCAGGAAATATCACATTTATATCTTTACTTATCGTTTTTTCTGATTCTCATGTTTTCTTAATGAGACTCTAAGGTTAGACAAACATATGGGGTAAGCTTTCTCATGGGGCGATTCACAGGAAAAAGTATTCTTTGAAAATCTTTAGTAAAAGATTTTTGAATATTGGTAACCATAAACACATAACTGGTTAGAATGCATCAATATTACAGTATACCAGCGGCGACCCGCGACGTGTCCTATGAAGCCGATTCCTATAAGCTTACCTTTTAAAAATCCATACATAACTCCATACATTCATACATGACTCAAATCTGAGATGTCAAGAGTTCTATCACCGACTGGTGCTATTGTTCCTAATGTATCTATCGATTATTATTATTATTTCTTTCGCTTAGTTTGGAGAGGAAGGGATTTTTTTTTAAAGAATATTTGCCATATTTTCTATATTATGACCAATTCATTCCGCTCCAACTAGTCGGAAAAGACTGCTAGGAGTGGGTACGGGGTACAAACGGGGTGAGGATTGAACCACCACCACCCCTTGGTGATGAGTCCAACCACTCTTACCGTTGAGCTTTTGAGGCTTTATAGGGAATATATTGATCATATCTAAAAATATTACTTTTTTTTTTGACGAAGCTTTTCTGTTTGTCAGACGGTAGATTCGCTGGGTCAGCTCCAGTACGAAGTGGCGAGTGTGGAGACGTCGGGAGAGCTGGACCGCTCCCGTCTGAACCTGCCTCTGTCGCTGTCCAGCTTGCTGCCGTCGCCGCTGTCCACTGCGCCCGCGCCGCCCTCGCCTTCTGAACCTGACTCCGGTAACTATAGGCTTTACTATGTTTTCAGTCGTGTATATATACAGCATTCGGGAAATTGCGTCGGGTCTTCAATTCGTCATTACCCCAAAGCCTGAAGACAAAAGTCTTTAATGAGTGTGTCTTGCCTGTTATGACATATGGAGCGGAAACGTGGACACTGACGATTGGCCTTATCCACAAATTTCAAGTCGCTCAGCGAGCTATGGAAAGGGCTATGTTAGGAGTCTCTCTGAAGGATAAAATCCGGTACGAGGAAATCCGTAGGAGAACGAAAATAATTGATGTAGCCCAAAGGATTAGCAAACTGAAGTGGCAGTGGGCGGGCCATATCTGTCGTAGAACAGATGGCCGCTGGGGCAGACGTGTTCTGGAGTGGAGACCGCGTACTAGCAAACGCAGTGTAGGACGCCCTCCAGCTAGATGGTCCGACGACATCAAGAAGGTAGTGGGAAGTGGCTGGATGAGGGAGGCGGAGGATCGTGTGTGGTGGCGCGCTCTCAGACAGGCCTATATCCAGCAGTGGACGAATACAGGCTGTTGATGATATATACTCAGAGGCACAATTATCCGCTCACTTTAATATACTCGCGTCATATTAAAGTGGGCGGATAGTTGTGCCTCTGAGTATACTATGCTATAATATAGCAATAGCGAAGAACACTAGGATAGGCACTATACGCACAATTTACATAAAATGGAGAATTCCTTCTCCAACACTGGCTCATACTGAGGTTATACATATATTCCACGTACACCACAATTACTAACCCAAGCTATATCGAAACTCAAAATCCCCATTTCTATAAGAGAACTGAGCCTGCATTGAGGTGCTAAAATAGGTTGATAATAATGAATGAATGTTAGTTTGAACCATTTTAAAATGATGTTGTTTTGTTAACTATAGTTAAATTCAATTTGTTTGCTATATTTTGGTTGTAAAATGATTTCTCAATTATTATTTAACAGATGGTGACGAACCTCTTCTGAGTGGCACTGGCGAAGTGTCCAAAGATTGTGGTGTCGATGTACTAGAAAATTGGGCACAAGTATTGAGAAGGTAGGTGAAATGTTAGTTATTTCCTAAGCTCAGTAAGAGCATAAAAGAGGAATTAACATTTTTCATAGTAGTTTTTTTTTCGGCCGTGGCTAGTTACCACCCTACCGGCAAAGACGGACCGCCAAAGCGATTCAGCTTAACGTTACGAGGTCGTGAAAAAACTGAAAGGGGTAAAGTTTTCATCCTACCCCTAACAACTTAGCTCGCTTCCATCTTCAGATGAGATTGTAGTCAAGGGCTAACTTGTAAAGAATAAAAAAGGAAGCCTCGCCCTATAGTGGGTCATTCAAATAGGTTGATAATGAAGATTCTCTTTTACACTTTATTTACACTTTTGCAGTTGGATCGGCCCCAGGCCTCGTGCGTTGAATCAGCTGGTGCGTGTGGGGGTGCCTGAAGCTCTGCGGGGGGAGGTCTGGCTGCGACTGGCCGGCGTGGACCAGAACGACAAGCTGATGGAAACGTATCGCACTCTTATTAGCAAGGTAATATTAATGCAATCACACCATCACATCACACTAATCACACTTTACATTCACATTATAAAGGCGAAAGTTTGTATGTTTCTGTGTGTATGTTTGTTCCTCCTTTACGCTGCGGCTACTGAAGCGATTTGGAATGGAAATAGGTTTTATTCTGGATTAACACATAGGCTACTTTTCATCCTGGAAAAATCCATGGTTTCCGCGGGATTTGTGAAAAACTGAATTCAGTTTTTCACAAATCCCGCGGAAACCATGGATTTAGTACTAGTGGGCGTCCGCTAGTACTAAATACGCCCGCGAATATATTCGGGTGAAATTCTGTTGTTCAAGGATCCCGTGGAAACCGTGGAAAAATAGATATTTCCGGGTAGCCTATTTGTAAATACAGGGTTATAATCTATTTCCATTTCTAAGTTCACTTAAAAGATGTTTATGCTCATTAAGCACTCGATCTCTGTCATTATCAATAACATTTGACAGTGACTTTTATATAATCAACGATAAACCTGCTTTGAAGCAGCGTAGTTCAGTGGTTTAGTCTCAGCTCCATATCCCCTCCTCTCTCCTATAAAGAAGGAAGCCTGCATTCCTAGGAAGAAGCCACTAAATGTCTTGTGACGAGAGACAAATTGTCGACCAGTAACGAAAGAGATGAAGGCTAATAATAGGAACGAAATAGAGAGCGATGATCTTTCTCTCGTCCCGTGAAATTCCGTTATTGACGCAATAATGGCCTACTGGCCCTGGGCCTGTATGATAAAATTGGCATCCTTTTGTTGTCGATGTCCAGTCGACTCGCATGAAACGTTTCGCATCGACGTTTCTAATAAGAACAGCGAAGATGTGGAATGCCTTCCGGCTTCTGTGTTTCCTAACACTTATGATTTGTGCACCTTCAAGACAAGAGTGAATAGGCATTTTCTAGGCAAGCGCGCTCCAACCTAGACCTCATCATTGCTTTCCACCAGGCATGATTGTAGTCAAGCGCAAGTCTACTATGAATAAAAAAAAAGAGACAAATTGTCGACCAGTAACGAAAGAGATGAAGGCTAATGTCAAAGATATCTCTTTCGCTGTGATGAAACGTAATAGAGAGCGATGATCTTTCTCTCGTCCCGTGAAATTCCGTTATTGACGCAATAAAGGCCTACTGGCCTTGGGGCTTTTTATAAAATCATGGTATCCTCTGTTACCAGGACTGTCCGTTCGAGGCGGTGATACAGCGCGACATAGCGCGCACGTTCCCCGCGCACGACTTCTTCCGCGAGGCGGGCGGGCTGGGGCAGGACTCGCTGCTGCGCATGGCGCGCGCCTACGCCGTCTACGACCACGAGGTCGGCTACTGCCAGGGGCTGAGCTTCTTGGCTGCTACCCTGCTGCTGCACGTGAGTACATGTTCCCTGATTTAAAAAAAAATGGTGTCCCAAAGTGCTGGAATGGTGACCCCTCACGTAGACTGACGAGTACAACATCAAGACTCGCTGGATGCAGTATCGTGGCGTTTGGAAGTCCCTATAAAAGGCCTATGTACTGCAGTGGATGTCCATCGGCTGATATGATAGTGATGACATGTTCGAGTTTAGTTGCAGTTTCCAATAGGCACCACCAATAACGGCGAAATGGAATGAAATATAATCTTCATTGCGTTGGGATAGAGAGAGAGATTTTCGACATTTTTGTTTCTCTCGTCATGAGACATGTCACGAGACGCATCACACATGTTTAAATACCTGTAACCCCCCTTGATACCTAATTTTTTTTAATATCAGGGGACACCATAGGATCGTGCCGCCTTTTGTATTTCGTGATAGAGAGACATCAATCGTGCTTACAATGATTATAAGGAGTTCTCGGATGGTAGCTTTCCCAATATTTGGAAAGAGTCAAGAATTGTACCTGTTCCCAAGTCTGGGAAATTGAAAGATATAAATAAATATTGGCCTATATTAATAATATCTATTATCTACCATGACGAAGGCATTTATTGCGATGAGACGAGATAGTTAGTAGCAAAATACTTGTAAACTGAATCAACTTTAACAATGAATTTTGAATGTTTGAGTGAATAATTTGACTTTGCCCCCCAGATGCCGGAGGAGCAAGCATTTTGCCTGTTAGTGCGTCTGATGTACGGGTACGGGTTGCGCGAGTTGTACAAAGACGGTTTCGAGGCGCTGTACATGCGGTTGCATCAACTGGACCGGTTGATGGAGGTGAATATATTGAGTCTTGCATTTTTTGGCATGCTCTACAGTCTTAACCCTTGAAAAGAGGTTCAACATTGTGTGATGTCATTAAATTCGTCTTAATTATGGATGTGACAAAGAAATTATTAATTTATTTTAAGAATTTTATATCCTTTTTTGTGATTTTTCCTTAATCTCTAAAGTCTTGTTCATAAAGAACTCTTGTTAAGATCTTAACCTCGAACGTGTTCCTTCATTTCTAAAGAAGTATTGTTAAGAGCCTAGCCTTTAATGTGTTCCTTCATTTGTAAAGAAGTCCTTGTTAAGATCTTAACCTCGAATGTGTTCCTTTATTCCTAAAGAAGTCCTTGTTAAGATTCTAACCTTGAACATGTTCCTTCATTCCTAAAGAAGTCCTTGTTGAGATATTAGCCTGGAACGTGTTTAATTCTAAAATGGAACGTTTAAATTCTGAAATGGAACGTGTTCCTGTATTCCTAAAGAAGTCTTGTTAAGATCCTAGCCTCGAATGTGTTCCTTCATTCCTAAAGAAGTCTTGTTAAGATCCTGGCCTCGAATGTGTTCCTTCATTCCTATAGTAGTCTTGTTACGAACATAGCCTCGAATGTGTTAATTCATTCCTAAAGAAGTCTTTGTTAAGATCCTGGCCTCAAATGTATTCCTTCATTCCTATAGTAGTCTTGTTACGAACATAGCCTCGAATGTGTTCCTTCATTCCTAAAGAAGTCTTGTTGGGATTTTTGAACGGATTCACTTTCCTAACAAGAATTGGAGCTTCCATATTTTTTTATTACAACCAATAATGCTTTTTCAAAGAAGTCAGTCTGTGAAATAGTCGCCAATCTGTAGATTATTATCGATATATTGTCAATATACAATATTGAATGTTCGTCATAGGAGCAATTGAATGACCTGCGCGCTCACTTCCTGGAGCTGGGCGTGGAGCCTCATATGTTCGCGTCGCAGTGGTTCCTCACCGTGTTCACTGCTCGGTTTCCATTACCATTGGTAAGTTATTCTATGGCACTTACGTAGTATTTGTTTTAATATTTGCCATATATTTTTCTTCCCCTCCAGTTAGTGGCAAAAGACTGTTAGGAATGGATACGAACAGCGGGCGGGGATATAACCTCGACCTCTCTGTGATGTATGTTTTTGAGTGTATCATCATCAGGCGCATTTGGCAGTGGTTTTCAATAGAAGTCCTAGGTTCGATACCCATCTTGGGTAAAGCAATTTATTTTTTTCAGAATTAACTCAGGTCTGGTTTTGTGCTAGGCATCGGCCGTGTGGCTAGTTACCACCCTATCGGCCAAGACGTATTTAGTTACCAACTTACGCGATTTAGGGTTCCGTTACGAACGTTAATAGATGTAGAATGAACTTGTACCTCTTCCAACTTAGCCCGCTTTCATCTAAGACTCATCTGGACAACAAATAAGATCGCAGTCACCGGCTAAGTTGTCATTGGATAACATATTCATATTTTCTACAGGTTTACCACATTCTGGACGTGTTTTTGCTGCAAGGCATGGACACACTGTTCCAAGTTTCCCTAGCGTTGTTGACGCGCGCACGCAAAGATCTCTTGCAGCACGATTTTGAGGGCGTACTCAAATATTTCAGGTAATATCTTGTTTATTTTGGTTAATACTTTGCTTATTGTCCTAAAATATGAAAATATAGATCACATTACTTGTTTGGGCTTAGTTAATTGTTATTTATAGCTACCGCAATTCCATACAATTACTGTGATGGTGTGCTAACTTGTGCCCTATGTAGTCGCACTTTTAAGGCCAAAATAGGGTACATTAGTCACTGGAAAGCACACAAGAGAACTTTCCATCCGTGTTCCAACATCGAGCATCAACATTTATAGCTACTGTCAAGTGATTTACTTGTATGTAATTAATAATAAACGATAAGGTTATTTGTTAACTAATTAGCATTTGAAAGTTAAATCTTGGCAGCCAAGCTATTCGCTAACTCTCGGTGTATTTATTGAATTAAAAATTTTATTATTTCGTTTTTGAATGTTTATCTGTTAAAACTTTAATCTTGAAAGTATTATGATTTGAATCTATTTTCGTGCCAGGAGAAAAAAATACTTTAGTATACATTTCTAAAATGACTTTTATTTACAGGGTAACTTTACCAAAGAAGTGTCGTGCAGAGGAGGCGTCGCGTCAAATAGTCAAACTAGCGTGCAGTATTAAAGTCAAGAGGCTACAGAAGTACCAACTCGAATACGAGAAGTTTATCAAAGGTAATAGTAACGTTTATTTGTTTTCTAAAAGTTAGTAAAAAAGCTATAAGTTACTCTGTCCATGGTCCTACCATAGGTAAGTGCTATAATCGGATGCAATCCTTTTGACGTTTCCGAAAATCGTGCGTTAACATGCGCAATATAAAATTGTATAGTCTGGCGAGTTAGTTAATGACACTCCCATGATGTGCGAGCGACAGGGGGAAAATTGCGCGGGTGTGAAAACTTGCGTGCGGGGAAGTGAAGTGTAAGAAATTATATAAAGTTTGGAGTTTGAACCATGGTGACAATCTCCATAGTTGGCTACTGCAATTCAGTATTCAAGTAAGGTCTGTGTATCTCGCTCTATAAGAAAAATCGTTCTATGACGAATCCACGAAATCCACGTGCACCCTAGATTGTGATATTATGTTAAATTTAACTGTTGATGATGAAAAAAATTGTCTGACTTTAAAATAAAATATCTTCTCGCTTGCAGAAACGGCAGAAAATGAAAAAATAAACGTGGAGTTGGAAAGGTTAAAAGGAATAAATTCTCAGTTGCAACAGGATAAAGAATTGCTGGAGTCACAACTCGCACAGGTAAAACTACGTTAAGTTTACGTACCTCTAAAAGTTTTCATTTATTTTAATGTTTTGGTTATTTAACATCTTGCATCTGAATGTTTTCAAAACGGATTTTCAAATGTGATTGAGCTGCATTGTCATTTGGCTTACACATTTAGTTTGATGACAATTCTATGTTAGCATGACGTCATTTCATTTTAAAGATGGCGGCCCAGTGGATTTGTTGTGCATTTTTTTGATTACGGCATAGGGGAGAGTCACAATCAGAGAGATGAATATCTTAGCATTCCATGGATACACCATAACAACTCCCTGGACTTGTGACCAATGGACATAGGGTTAAGGAATTCCTTGATAATCAATTAACACTCCCCTTCTCGGCTCGTATGGTTCTCCCTACCTAGCCAAATTTGGTAAGAT
The DNA here is from genome assembly GCF_947172395.1 of Bicyclus anynana. Taxonomy (NCBI): domain Eukaryota; kingdom Metazoa; phylum Arthropoda; class Insecta; order Lepidoptera; family Nymphalidae; genus Bicyclus; species Bicyclus anynana. Next base: position 15,556,913 of record NC_069086.1, read on the forward strand.
CCTAGAGTAGCTTTGGATACCCGTTCTAATATAGAACATGCTGAAGTTTTAGAAAGGCCAAAGTCCTTAAGTAAGTTATAGAGAGATTTTGCTAATAACCCTCTCACACTTACTTTTATGGTGTACAAACTAACGACTGGATAGCGATAAAATAAATGTATTTTTTTTTCATATTTCTATAATTTATAGTAATGTGTATATTTCAGAGTCGCAGTAGTTTCGAAGAGGCACAGAAAGAGTCGGTGCACTATGCAGCCGTAGCGCGCGACTACAGAGAGATCTGCGCGCGACTCGACAAACAGTTGCACCAAGTTCAGGTATAATCCTGTAGGCCTAACAATGACATATCTTCTGAAGAGACTTTGTCGACCAATATCGACAGAATTTAAATATAGCTGTCTTTCGTTGCGATAAGGTAACAGAAATAGATTTTGATTCGGCCGTTGAAATGAAATGAAATGAACTTTATTTGCCTTAATACACTTAATAAATATACAAGATGGACATACAAAATATAAAGTCACAGTGTATTGCCATATAAATGGCGCGCAAATTTTACAATTTATATAATTGTTTGAGTATATATTACTTACCCACAATCATACAATTGTTTTAATTTAGTAATACAATTTAAATTTGAAATAAGCATAAAATTATACATGTCAAAACGAAATTTAGTCTACGTCAGAGTACATAAAACACGATAAATAATAATTAAAAAATAGAATAATTATAGATTAAAAGAAAGTCAAGCATTACTCGTAATATTAGAAATGTCAGACAATGATTATAATTTATTTACAAGAAATTCATGTACTGAATAAAATGTACTACACAGCCAGCGAAAGAGATTGGTTTTGAAATTGCGAGTAGTTTGGTTTTTTAAACCTTCATCTAATTTGTTATATATTTTAACGCACATGGCATGAGGTGATTTTAATGACTGTTTAAATTTATATTACGTTATTGGTCGACTACGTATTTTTGTCTTCACAATATATATCGTGGCGCGCATCTTAGACCTAGAAGAAAAGACAATTATCGAGCAATAGCGGCGGAATCTAAAATATCGCTCTCTTTCGTTATGATGGGACGAAAGAGAAAGCGATATTTTATTTACCTGGCTATAATATATGCTTCAATTATGTTACGCATTTTTTAGTTTAATAGTAAAAATATGGATGTTAAAAAAAATGCTATTTTTATATTAATGAATGATTATTTTTACAGGATTGTGTGAAAAGTTGTATGAACTGCAGTTTAAAATTAGCGCAGAAGGACAATAAAGAAGGTACGAAGTAAATATTTTATTCAAAATTATTGTTAATGCTCCAATAAAGTTATTGATTTTAAAAATGTGGTTTTTCAGAAATCGAACAAAAGGCTGAAGAAGAGAAAGAGAATTCAAGCGACACAGAGGCCCGTTTAAAGCAGAGAGTGCGAGACCTTGAGCTGGAATTAGCGCAGGTTAAGCTGGCACATGTGCAGGCGCAATGCAGTAATCAGGTCGGTAATATTTAATCTTACTGATGTCTAAGAACCACCACGCTATTCAAATGTGGGTTGGCGTGCTTAGGGTGACACTTTTGATTCAAAATTGATCACTATTGAAATCAAAAACCCGATTGTATACATTTGATGTTCTATAATGACCTCTCCAAGACTTGGGGGGGTTTGTAAGTGGAAATAAATAGTATATAGTATATATATATATAGTATTATAGTATATATAAATATTACTCTATAACTTAGATAGCCCAGTGACCTCTGCCTTCGATTCGGAGGCCTGGATACCTATGGTGGACTACATGACATTACATGGGTTGTTAATGATGATGAGCCTATATCTTATCCATCACAATCGGCGTGCCAGTGACTTGACAAAAAGACAGACAAAACTCTCGATATATGTCAAGGAAGTGACAAAACTTACAGTTAGATCATCTGACACTTATCAGAAGATGATGAAACCGGCTTTAAGTATTAGAATTTGGTTTTGTCCACAGGAGTTGAGCCACCAACTGAACGCAGCGCTGAACGAGATGCAAGCGGCCATGAGTCAGAAGCAGTCGGTGACGCCGTGGCTGGTGCGCACGCTGGGTAAGCGACCGCTCGCGCAGTGCGTGCTGCTCGTAGCGCTGCGAGCTTGCGACTGAGCTTTTGTAGCGTACGCACTCTTCTTCTTGATAGCATTTCGAGGAAATTGTAATGCACGTGTTTTCTTTTGTAGTCATTCTATTTTGGAAAGTCTGTTTCACTTTGGATGCTATGGTAAAATCACAGACAAAGCGTGTTATGTTTGTTAACGAACGTTCCTTCAGTATTACATATTATTTCTCTTCATGTCAACTGTTTATTGTTTGAAAAATGCTAAAACACCCCCCCCTTTCCTCCCCCTTCCCGTCTGACCTCACAGTCATACGGACCAAATCGTGGGAGGGTGAACCCGGTACTTACTCTTCGCCTGTTTCCCTGGCCGCCTTCTCGACTTACTCTTCGTGTGTTTCACTGCCGCTTTCTCAACTCCCTAGAAGTTATACTCGCCATTCTGTCGTTTGAACACCATAAAACAGCCATGAGCCAGAAGCAGTCAGTGACGCCGTGTCTGGTGCGCACGCTGGGTAAGCGACCGCTCGCGCAGTGCGTGCTGCTCGTAGCGCTGCGAGCTTGCGACTGTGCCTTAGTTGCGTACGCACTCTTCTTGATAGCATTTCGACGCATGTTGTGACGCACGTTGCGTTTTCTTTTGTTGTCATTCTATTTTGGAAAGTCTGTTTCGTCTTGGATGTAGTCGTCAGATCACAGACTAAGCGTGTTTGTGTATAAATTAAAGGTTCGTTGCGTTAACGAACGTTCTTTAAGTTTTGCACATTAACTCGCTTTCAGTCAACTGATTATTTTCGATGTGTGAGTTTCCCTCGTCGCCTCAAAAAGTACCAGACAATTTTGTTGGTGAATTTGGGTGCGGCAGAAGTCCATATTTATTTGATCGGAGGTGTTCATTTCGTTCAGGGTCCTACAGTTTTACTTATCAATTTCTCCAATCCAAGCCAAAACGGACTTTCAAATGTAGTATATCTCTCTCGCACACTTATCGATTTTTGATCTAATCAACCTGTTTGCAATAGCGATTCTTCATTGTACGTGAATCCGTGACAAAATACAGTTTTAGTGCCTGTCTGTGTTTGAAAACTATATCTAAACCCAAACAAGCACTAAACTATAATATTTTGGATTTAGATAGTACGAATAGGTATGGTAGGCGTCCACAGATCCGCATCGTACGTATCGGACGCAGCGCATCAAACGGATTTTTAATTTTACGGTAGGTAAAATCCGTATGATGCGGATCAGTGAACGCACTGGTATGATTTTCTATACAAAGAATCATATAAAATCCGTTTGATGCGATGCGGATCAGTGGACGCCTGCCAGGTGACATCACAAACGCGTTTGTGAGTATAAACTAAAGTAACGTCAGCACACCAGAAACGCATTCTGGAATTATTTACAGTGAGAATATCTCAGATGCAAAATGTGCTGGGAATCTGCTTGAATCTTTTCAAGCAATATTTACTTTACTCGTACTTACAAAATCGATGCGTGTTCAATTTCACATTCGCTTCTTCTCCAACTGCGTATAATAACTAAACTAAACTTTAATCTACTAACGGCTTTATTAATTAAATTTAATTAATAATTTCGTATTTGGAGCAGGAGAGTACGACTCGGTGCGGCTGCAGAAAGAATGTATCTTTGACGTTTGACAGTTGGTCGAATAAAAACTAAATAAACAGTTGAAAGTTTGTGTAATAATATTAGGTTTAATTAATATTTATTTTCTATTAAATTTACCCCATTATTATATTATATAGAACGCATTCTTTCTACAGCCAAACTTTACCTTACTACAGCTTGTTTTATGTAGGATGGTGCGGGTGACAGTTCATTTCACTCTTGAAATATTGCCGCGATTCACGATAATTGTACGTATTATGAACGTCATAAAGGCGACTGTCACCGTACCCATGCTATCTGAAAACACTTGTAAGTCACTTTACGCTGTACATAACATTCCTTAACCCTACATCCCGTAGTTACAAGTCCGGGACTCTGCTCGGAGTTTTTCTCTCTACCACGCAATGGACCTGCACGGTGAATCCATGGAATGCAAAGATATTCGTCTCTTGTCTTTGACCATGTCTTATGTACAGCGTAACTTGAGTCTTTCCTTTCTTTTATTTTTTAAAATTTTTCTAAAGTCCCATTTCTCCTTGTAGGTCGGCCCACCTAGTGTAGTAAGTTTGCAGGTACCTTTAATTTTTGTCCTAAACTGTATCTGTGTTGCTAACCCTCTGTAGACTAATTTCGTGTAACATGTAATGTGGTTAATTTTGTTTCTGGATACTTGTGTTTGTTTTGTTACTAACTTATTTAATTAAAAATGAACTAAATTGTCAGATAATCTTTGTAATCGAGTTTTACCTTTTGTCAATTTGATGAAGAATTAAAAATATATATTGCTATTTTCCGTAACTACATTAAATCCATGCGGCAACGTCACGTCATATAGAAGTCAACTTCACTTTGATACATCCTGAGGTCAGAATCTCGGAGAAGACACCCTCACAGAGTCGTTCCTCCCATCTCTTCTGCTTCTGCCTTCGGGCACCATCAGGCGATGCTTCTGCGATCGCCCAAACCTCCCGGTAACGCCGCTGAGATCCCATTAAGGCACACACAATCAAAAAAGAAATTGATACATCCCTAGAACTTGACTCGACTACATTTATGGCGTCGCCGTGACTCCCATATTTGTCATAACTTTGCGGAAAATGTTTAAACACCTGGCATTTTTGAGATACTTTGCGGAATGTTTTTTTTTTTTTATTCTTTACAAGTTAGCCCTTGACTACAATCTCACCTGATGGTAAGTGATGATGCAGTCTTAAGATGGAAGCGGGCTAACTTGTCAAGGAGGAGGATGAAAATCCACACCCCTTTCGGTTTCTACACGGCATCGTACCGGAACGCTAAATCGCTTGGCGGCACGTCTTTGCCGGTAGGGTGGTAACTAGCCACGGCCGAAGCCTCCCACCAGCCAGACCTGGACAAATTGAGAAAATCTCAATCTGCCCAGCCGGGGATCGAACCTAGGACCTCCGTCTTGTAAATCCACCGCGCATACCACTGCGCCACGGAGGCCGTCAAAATGTCTAAACATCTAACATTTTTGAGATACTTTGCGGAAAATGTCTAAACACCTGGCGTTTTTTTTTCAGAAAATTAAGTCATGATACTTTCTGCCTTATGAATTTCCTTAAATTAACCTCTGTTTATACCATTTTCGTGTCATTGTATGTTTGTTTAATTTTTATAACTAACCCCAGTGCTTCCTAATACTTACTACTTATTAATAAACTTACAAAAGTATTGATATTACTTAAAAGTTTCATTAAATTGTGATCTCTTAAAACATTGTACCGCCATTTGTGTGCTAAGTAGTTGTAGTTAGTATGTTTTTGCATGTTTACACTGTACAAAATTGTTTTTAACTAAATAAAACTTACACAGGTTAGAACTGTCTTTGGTTTGATTTCTTCTCCTTGACACAAATAACAAAAGTTATTAATATTTATACATTTATAGTTTAACGATTCATCAATGTAGTAAAATAATATTATTGTGATTGCAGTTATAGTAGTAAATTAAATGTAAGTATATTCTATATAAACTTCCCATCTTCACATTGAGTATCATTATCAATTGATGGGAAGTTAGTATAAAATATAGATGTACATTGTACAAATGTAAATAATATTATATTGTGTTTTTCTTACATAGGCTAGACCTAGCACAGACTTCGGGACTTGTATTTTTGCTTTTATATTTAGTCAAATAATCGTCATTATCAACCCATATTCGGTTCACTGCTGAGCTCGAGTCTCCTTTCAAAATGAGAGGGGTTAGGTCAATAGTCCGCCACACTGGCCCAATGCGGATTGGCAGACTTCACACACACAGAAAACCTTCCTCCTCGATTTCCTCACGATGTTTTCCTTCACCGTTTGAGACACGTGATATTTAATTTCTTAAAATGCACACAACTGAAAAGTTGGAGGTGCATGCCCCGGACCGGATTCGAACCCACCACCCTCCGAAATCGGAGGCAGAAGCCATATCCACTATCTATCACGTATTCTCATAGACGACTAGCCTTACATTTACAAGTCGGACGTAATGTATGCCTCATGTATATGCACAAACAACCGCATAACTTACCTTATTTAAATAATAGATTATAAATGACATTATTTGTGTTTATACATATATTTAAACAGTACCTAAAATATACTTATTAAAATGTACAGACTTGTTTGTATTAACAAATACAATTTTCCATTTAAAAGGTTCCATAATGGACGCTGCGCAAATCCGGCCATCATTCCAAACCTATCTTCCGCATTTGAATCCGGAGCAACAGTCGCCGTCGCTTCCTAGGCAAGGTTCTTTTTCGACTACACAGGGACAGAGTCAAGTGAATCTCGACCGACGTGTGTCAGAACCGTACAGTCCCGACGTAGAGAGGAGGAAGAAAGATCTCAACGCAAAAAGACACTCTATGCTAGTCGAATCGAATCATAACAAAGAAGTAAAAGACCTAAATCGACGGAGTCACGAGGTGATTGTAAAGAACCTTTCGATGGGTTGACGGTGTTCTATTTTTAAATGTTCGGTTGATTCGATTTGAGCGTTGCGTTCGATGTTTGAATGAGTATTATGTTCTCAAATTGATATTATTATTGTCTATGGTGGAAAAAAATGAGCATGATTTTTAGTGTATTTAATTAGGTTTCGATGCACATAAATATCACTAGTCAGTACAGTATGTAACCAGAGTTATGTATTAATGTGGAAATTTAGAGGAGAGCTTGCCATTTTCCATTCCATATTATTGAATATTTTATTGGTCTATCTAGAAAAACTGCGTTTAAATCTTAACGCATTTAGATTTTTTTTATTATTAATTATAATCTTTATTTATATTATTTTAATGAATATTCGAATGCTTTTGTAGTTATTTTCTTTTTGTGTAATTGAAATACTCTTACTAATTAAAAGTGAATAGGTTTGATGCATGTTGAAAAAATATCCATAATGTCAGCCACTGACGATCAAGTAAGCTTACGTGCCTGCACCGTCGGCATGATGTCATGTACATCGCGACCAACACACGATCAAGCCGTTAGCGCTGCAGGCATGTGAGTTTACTTGATTGTCAGTGACTGACATTAGATCTCCGCTGCTGGTCGGCAAATTGTAACAGTACTCAAAAATTATATTATAGGTATTCTGATATTAAACAACACTCATGCTAAGCATGCATATTTAACGGACGTTAAAAAAGCGTTTAAACACAACAAATGCATTCCTAAGTATACGTTCACACGACAGCGTTTTTAAAACATGACGCTTTTTTTAGCAGTGTTGCATTTTCAATGTTGGGCGTTGGAAATAGACCTTCATTTACCCCACATTCGCACGCGAGTTTTTAAAACGGACGTTGAAAAAGCGTTTAGATACAAATTCCATGTATATGTTCACACGACAGCGTTTTTAAAATACAAACGTTTTTTTAACTTTAATTAACTTCATACTATATTTGAACGCTTTTAAAACTCTTGTGCGAAGAAGGGCTTAAGTTCATACTATATTTGAATTTAAACGCTTTTTTAACGTACGTAAAAAAACTCTCGTGCAAATGAGGGGTAAGAAATACCTATAGAAATATACAGTTCGCAAAAAGTCAGTGTCAGTCTGAAGTTGGTTTGAGTGCGCAAAATAAACAGCAATTCGAAACGCGAACTTCAGAGCGACAAATATACTTAGCGCTAACCATACATTTAGAAAAGGGATGTAAAATTTCAGCCGATAGTTATTTATTTTCTGAGGGATAAGGAAAGTCATACATTTAGTGTAGAGATTTATGTACAGTCGCCGACAGAAACAATCATTTATTAATAATATTTGAAAGCGAATGTTATCAGGGCTACATAGTAAGTAGTGTATTAATTATTTTTATAAATACAATTACGTGCAATATTCTGGCCATCTGGAGAGAAAATAGAAATATATTAGACGAAAAAATTATTTTAATACTTTTAATCTGTATTCTAAATTGCCTTGTGCTTCAAAGCCTATAAATTATATTATTATTAGCAGCAACAAAAAAAAATTAAATTTACTCTTGAAATGTTTAATTTTGATATACATTTTGTGATGTAAATAAATATTTAATTAGGAGTAGCAATTTGGTTTAGCGAAATATTTACAAATGTAACCTAAGTATTAAAGTTAACAGAGCACTGCTTTTGTTGTACTAGAAATTATATCACAGATTAAACTAAAGCTTTTTCGTTGTAAATGGAACGAAACTCAATTTCTGCATAGGAATCCATTAACAGTTTACTCTAAAAATAGTCAAATTATTATATATTATATAACATAGCATGTTAAAACTTTAATCTTGTACTTTCACCACCATTAAACGTCTGTCATTAAAAATTTTAAAAGTTTGTTCCAAATGAATATTATCCAACGAATGCCTGCGACTTGATCCGCGTACAATTGCTGTCAGTAAATATTTTTTTACGATTTCTTCAAAAAGATAAAGACCCAATTCCGAAATTGGGCCCACTCTTCAGAACGATACAGAAATGAAAAATGTACTAAAAATACTTGTCTTTTTTACTAGATTATTCCATTTAAATCTTAGACGAAATGATATTGGCCAACAGGGAAAATAAGCTGAATTTATTATGTTCATACAGGTCCACCTTTACAAATGCGTACTTCACTGATTGACTTTCTGTCTTTGAATGTGAATGTAAATGTCATTGGATATGTTTTACAGTAAATACACTGTATGTATACAGCAGCAAGCCATAAAATCAAAAAAAATAATTGAACATTATAGGTATATTGTCCAGCGTGGAGGAATATTGACCTAACCCCTCTCATTCTGAAAGACACTCAGGCTAAGGCGTGAGCCCAAATATGGGTTGATAATGATGATGAATTTAAAATCAGAAAGGTAATCAGATTCAGGATTGTACATTTTTCTGTCTGGTTGCATACAATCGGTAAGTTGTCTTGAACGAAAGTAATATTCATGTCGACAATTTGAATTAGAGATTCTTTTCTTTTCCGAAAATGAAAGCCCACGCGGATTAAGTCGTAGCGACCATTTGTCTACCCATATACACACAACGAATTTGAGTACCTATTGGCAACCAAAAAAATATATGAACACAACCTATAAATACCTAGTAATTTAATCTATTTCATATTTCCAATTATCTATTTTAATTAATACACAGCTGTAACTTGTAATAATTTTGAAATCACTTGATATTTCCTCTTAAAAATTTATTATTTCTTATGATATGTACCTGTTCATTCTTACTTTTCAAAGTATATAGCATTAAGATATCTGGTTATTTAAATAATTTAAGAAAGGTATATCATTTATTGACAATAATATATAGGTAAAATAATAATCATTTAAAATATACTCAGTAACTTACCAGTGTTTTAATATTTTATTTACGTAAATATTCATATATAAAACAATTTGTTTCTTAAATTAATAGTTATATAATATTTTAATAGTAATGAATATAACACGTTTTTTTTAGAAAACATGTCAACAGTAGGTTCTCTGAAATAAAAAAAGTATTATAAATTGAACTGCACTATCATTAATGTGTGCGAATTTGCAAAAATGTGATTGAAAATATAATAATGCTATTTATAAGATTTTTCTTTGAGACTGTACTGTATTGAGCGAAACACTGTAATGAAAATGTATTTGTGAAAATTGTATGAATAATGAAGAGAAATGCCATTATGTTGATTGATTTATTAATATATTATTTATTTTGATTGATTACTAATTTAATTTGTTTTATATATTAAACGTTTATTGGATATGTTTAGTTCTGAATACATAGATTTATATATATAAATAAATATATTAAAAAGCTCCTAGTCTCTATCCAGCCATTTTGGTTAAATATTATTTGGTTAACCGTCTACGCAGTAACTTGCTTTTAATTATGTTATAGGATTTAACTACAGGGGTACACGACGCCATCTTTTTAAAGATATAACATATATTTCTTGATACATTATAAATGATGTAAAGTAATTGTTTCAATTAATCTTACTGGTGGTAACAGTTGATACAATAATATGTAGGTGACAAATTACAAGACCGCAAAAGACGTTTGTCACAATGTATCTAAAGGCGGAAATTCCTTTTTTCGACATGTCGTGTCGTGATGACATTTTATATGGCAACATTTACACCTATGTGTTGTGACATGTCGTGATGTCACAACACATAATCATAAAAAATGTACACGACAGATAAATATTTTTGCCTTTATTCATTTAATTTCAACCCATTAAATTAAATAATTAATGACAATATCACTAATGTTATTGAGATATCGGCAAAAGTCATTTCAATGTCATAAACATTGTGGATACATATGCACACACCTAAACGTTGCTAATTTTTGCTTACCTTGCCCTAGGCAAAGGCCTAGGGGCAAAGCTGTCATTTTAGTGAATTAAATTTGAATTAAAAAACATACCTATACAATTATACATACATACAATAGTTGGAAGTTCTATTGTACCTTGTGAACCAAATGGTTTCATTGTGTCGCCGTAGAAGTTTGAATGACGATGTATTTATTTGTTGTACTTATACCAAAATTCAATTGAATTTTTTTAATCTCTCTTTAATGTAACGATATCCTTGCGTATATCGTCGTTATCAACCCATATACGGCTCACTGCTGAGCTCGAGTCTCCTCTCAGAATGAGAGGGGTTAGGCCAATAGTCCACCACGCTGGCCCAATGCGGATTAGCAGCCTTCACACACGCAGAGAATTAAGATAATTCTCTGGTATGTAGGTTTCCTCACGATGTTTTTCCTTCTTGGAGGTGCATGCCCCGGACCGGATTCGAACCCACACCCTCCGGAATCGGAGGCTGAGGTCATGTCCACTGGGCTATCACATATATATGGCTCTGCCTTGCGTATATACTCAATATGAATTATGATATGAAAATTGACTTTCGTCTATAGCGGCACCATAATTTGTTCAAAAACCTAATGTGATCGTGGCGTCCTACCAATACCCCCTGTATATTTAATATTATACATATTGTAATAGGCACATAAATAGCCTTATAAATAACGCGAAGACATTGATTGTGATGCAAAGTTACGAGTGAGCTGTATCCGCTGAGAAGTGTTGTTTTAGTCTTATCATTTATGGAAATAAACGTTTTACAAATTATTGCGTTTTAATTCTATAACACAACACTATAAAGAATTGCAATTTAAAACGTACAGCCGAACGTAAAACCTTTTTGGAAATTGATTAAAAGTATCTTTGAAGATAATTTTGAATCAGCGCCATCTGTTGTACAATAGAAAAACTATAATCAGTAGCGCCATCTGCTAATGAATAGCGAGTTTCAAAATATACCAACAGATGTCTTTGCATTGATAAAAATATTGAAGCTATATGGCGAGACGAGTGCCTTTTTAACCAGACCAAAGAGTAAATTCATATAAAGAACCAGACCTACATCATTATAAGATTTAGAATTTTCCGGCCCCTGATCATAGATTGTACCTACAAAAGCCTATGTCATGCAGCGGACGACCATCTAGTATGATGATGATGACGATGATCATAGATAAGTACTATGTTTATGCGACTGAAGGTATATATCGTTTTTATTTTTGGATCGTGCCGCGATGCAAGAACCAGCTCATGACTAAGGGCCCCGTATGTGTTGAAACTAGTCTGGCTTACTCCGATGTTGTATCACGTCAGTTTTAGCCGTATTTCATAATGAATTAGTATATATCATTGTTACTTCCTACCTCATAAAGGTTTACCACTGATAGGTGGTACCTACTGTAATTGTTGTGGTGCACATTGTGCCAACAGACTGTCGAATTTCATAAAATGACGACGTACCTGATCATCGTAGGATTTAAGATCACTAATTATTGCTATTGTTCTGTTATAACTTTATCGCACTACCCCCCTAACCAAGTGGCACGTCGATTCTCTTTCTACGATCGCTAAACCTAGAAAAATGTATGGGAATGACAGATCTTGATCACGTGACCTGTCGATAGCGAATGTCATTCCGATACATCTTTCTAGTTTCGTTAGCGAGCGATCGTAGAAAAAGAATCGACGTGCCATTTGGCTAAGGGAGCTTTTACGTAGCGGCGAGAATCATATACTTATAAACGTCTACTTACTCTCGTTTAAAAATCCTTACATTAACAAATAGCAGCATAAATCCCACTGAATCAATAAAAGTCAAATGAATTTTTTTACATCCGTAATAAAATGTATTAGATTGATGTATCTACGGCAGAAATAAATAGGTACAGTCAGCATCTAGATAAATCTAATACCTTGTAGATATTACCCGGTAGCTAGTTCGCAAACCTGACTTTTATATTACTCCCACATCAACGTACGATAATTTATTTTGTGACAAGCAGCGTATCGTGACGCAATATTGCTGATAATAAACAGGTACGGGTTATATTTAATGTCCAGCTGGTTTTAAAAATAAGTCTCAGTAGGTGGATGTTTACACCTCGAAGGAAAAGCTACGGAATTCATGTCATTCATGATTTCTACTCGACTGCAGTGGCGCTATTACGAGCCTTGGACTTCGGAACCTTTTTATTAAGTATCAGGAATGAAGAAACTGGATCAATATTTTATATCTTTAGTACATAATTTGGTAGATAAATACCTAAAATATTCTATCAATAATCTACCCTTAATATGATAAAGAGGAAAGATTTATATTTTGCATGTAACGAATAAACTCAAAACTACTGGACCGATTTGAAAAATTCTTTCACCAATAGAAAAGTACATTATCAGACAAGACAGTAACTTTGGCTATATTTTATCTCTGTATTCCCACGGTAACGATAACTCCGGTAAAACCGCGAGATTTTGCTATACTATTATTATATTTCAATGAAATTCACCATTTACATAATAAACGCGTATTAGTAAACTGAAAGATACGCGGCAGAACAACCACCAACAGACCAACAACCAGGAACAACTCACAGACATGATTTAAAAACATTTCTAGAGTTTTAAATGAATCCTGCTCGTATTTCTTATTGAGATGCGCCAACAAGAAAATCAACAGTAGCTCTTTTAAAAACAATAATCATTTACAAATTGCCAAAAACCCGCCAAAATATAGACGGTATCTCGTATAAAAGCCGGTCTTATTCAATCCAAGCTTCTTTTATAAAATTGCAATGACATATGTAGGTACGTCATTTCCCCCTCCTTTTTGGTAATCGGTAAAAGAGACGTACCTTCACGACTTTACGAGTATAAAGGCGATCTACTTCAAAATAATGTTACGTAAGTAAATTATGTTTGGCCCCAATTATGGGAGCAGCGAATGAATAGAAATAAGCAGGTGGTAAAGTTGTAGGCAGGAACAATATACAGACAGATGTTTCGACTTTTTCGCATCCCTTTGCCTCTCCCCCATGTTATGGGCACTGTGTGAACGGAAATGTAGCTGCGGCAAAAAAGTCAAGTTTAAAAGTAATCGACCGTAAACTTTTACCTTATTTATGTTGGTATAGTAGGTATTAGGATTCACACGGAATAGGTTGGTACATATGGGACCCATACATCGTTATCAACCCATATTCGGCTTACTGCTGAGCTCGAGTCTCCTCTAAGAGTGAGAGGGGTTAGGCCATGGTCCACCACCCTGGCCCAATGCGGATTGGCAGGCTTCACACACACAGAGAATTAAGAAAATTCTCTGGTATGCAGGTTTCCTCACGATGTTTTCCTTCAGTTTGAGTCACGTGATATTTAATTTCTAAAATGCACACAACTGAAAAGTTGGAGATGCATGCTCCGGACCGGATTCGAACCCACTCTCTCTATCTATCACTGCTCCCATACATACTTAGACATATCCTCATTCTCAGCTTATTTTAATGGCCCACTAGATGGCCAGACCTTCCTCTATAGGAGAGGTGATATGAATCATAGACCCACCATGCTCCAATGTGGGTTGGCGGGCTTAGTGTAATGTAATGTTAATGATAGACCAGGACTCTCCCATGCCTCAGAGAGCATGTATAACACCACCAACTTCCCAACTCTGACCTGAGAATTTTACGAACAGAAAAATCTCAGTATCTCAGATTCAGGATTCGAAACCAGGACCCCGTGATCCGAAGCCATAGGCTGGACCACTGGACCACTGAGGCAGTTATCTATCCACCTTATATTATAAGCGCGAAAGTTTGTGAGGCTAAATTGGATATTAAAAGTTAAGATATTTCTTTGTATTGAAGTTTTTCCTAATAAAAAAAAACGAAAAGCCGATAATCTCGATTCAATAGTGTGGACACTTCCTAAACGTCTAAATAAGTATATCAATGTAAGTAATCATTTCATTATTAAGTTACATCGTTCCGGACTCCGGGAACATAACGACCGTTACGCACCAATAAAAAATGTAGGCCACTTCCTCCATTTATTTAATAATATTATGATAGGTAGCAACTTATACTGTTTTGATAGATAATGATCCAATAAAGCCATCCATTCCATCCATTAATTCCTTTATCCAAAGGTTTTCTGGTAGATATTGCTATAAGCAATAAGACCGCCTTTGCACATACTTGTTTTCTATGTTTTCCTTTGTTTTCTTTGTTATTGTTTTTGTTTTGTGCAATAAAGTATAAATAAATAAATAAATAAATAAAAAGCTCAAGCTTTTATGTTAATGCTGGTCTTTACTAGTTAAGCGAGCGCCTCATGTGGTTTACACACATGATTTTATAAAAGCTGAAGGTTTGTCAGTCCATACCTCTACCATTTACCATTTGACGGCCTCCGTGGCGCAGTGGTATGCGCGGTGGATTTACAAGACGGAGGTCCTGGCTGGGCCGAATGAGATTTTCTTAATTGGTCTAGATCTGGTTGGTGGGAGGCTTCCGCCGTAGCTAGTTGCCACCCTACCGGCAAAGACGTACCGCCAAGCGATTTAGCGTTCCGGTACGATGCCGTGTAGAAACAGAAAGGGGTGTGGATTTTCATCCTCCTCCTAACAAGTTAGCCCACTTCCATCTTAGATTGCATCATCACTTACCACCAGGTGAGATTGTAGTCTAGGGCTAACTTGTAGAGAAAAAAAACATGATTTTATAAAAGTAAAACATTTTCAGCCCATAGCTCTACCATAGGTACACGTAAGTACGTGGTCAACTATATTGTTTGGAACATAATAACTTCGAAAAACATCATTAAATAATAAAAGAGGGTGTCCTTTGTCAAAAGTTGCCATGACGTTGGCAAAGGTTTGTCACGAAGCTAACTTGCATGAGCACAACTATATATCACAACCTCTGTTAGTAGTCGTAAGAGAGATTAGAGCAGGGTCACTACCCTGCTATTATGTGGACCCTGTATTACCCTGCTGGTCTTAATTCCGTTCCCAATGAAGGAAAGCTTGGCCTTGTAGCTGCCTTTTTTCTTTCTCTAATGCATGCAAGAAGTGCTCGCCTTTATATTTCACACGTTTGTCTAAATCTTCTCCCATCTAATAACTCGTACTCGTAAACAATTAACTAAGGCTGGATGCAATAGACAATAAATCCATAAGTGAAACAAGAAACGAGAAAAACAACTAATACAGATACCTGGGAGCTTTAAACCATTGTTTTTTATAGACGTCTTTATAGTCTATCCGAGAAAACGAACAATGATAGTCTAATAAATAATAATTAGTGAGATACCGTCTATTCGATAACAAAAGACAACAATCATTGGCTGTTACTTTTTTCTTATGGCTTACTTAGATACTAACTTAACAGATTAATAATTCATATTACGGTATGCGATATAGAAGGTGTTTTATTAAAAAAAAATCCTAAACTAACTATTATAGAGATGTAAAGTTTCTGAGGAGTAATCTCTGGATCTACCTACTGCACCGATTTGATAAATTCTTTTACTAATAGTAAACAACATTATTTGTGAGTGTCAGAGGCTAAATTGTATACCTGTACGTCCACGTGTTATCGCCGCGTTGGCCGTTTTTAAATTTACATGTTTTTAATAAATAGTGTTGGAAATAGTAGTCTGTGACGGATATGACGTCGCTCGATCTCGTGTTAGCTTCAGTGTGCTCATGGCGTTCGAGCCGTCCACATCTCTTGTTGTGTAATTCTTTATGGGTTACTTGGGATAGGCGGGAAGAGTGATTTGAGTGGAAAAGGGGAGTGTTTGATATCAGTCAAAGGATCCTTTAACCCTACACAAATCGTTCACAAGTGCGTGACTCCACTCAAGGTTATCTCTGCCATTCTGGGGTCTTATTTTGGTCGTCGTTATCAACCCATACCCAAAACGCAACAAATAAATAATGATTTTATTTAATTACATTGATTTTGTACATATCTTGCCAAGTGTCCTCTGTATACCTACACGATGGTTTTCCACTAACCATCAGGTGGGCCATCTGCCTGATCCATCAGTTATTAAGTACGTACTATATAAAAATCCATTTATTTGTACACCCTGTATATCATTGTTCCTATACGGATTTCCCCCGAGGCTCGCACGGACTGCAGCAGGCACTACACTAATGAGTGAAAACTGTTGTCGCAGCTCATAATTGTGGGGACTTTCTCACGACCACGATAATAACATAATAAATGAGACGCGAGGAAATCTCTTTTTAACATATAATACACCATCTTGTTGCGACTTTGAAGTTAATCTCAGGTTGTATGTATGATAAAATACATTTTGAATGGATTGCTGTGATTACGTTGTAAGAGTAGCCGGATGTAGTGCGCAGGGAACATATAGAGGATCGCCTTTTTGGTGCCCCGTCTGAGCTTGCTGAAACAAAAAGAAAAATTATTTATAATTTATAAGCAGGTCAATAGTATTTTGATTAGAAAATATTTTTTAGAATTATTATATTAATTAAATAAATATTTTTTTTGTCTCGCTCCCTTGTCTACAAATTAAACATAGACAATACAGTAAAGTGTTCAAAACAGCCAATAAAAATACCTGGATTTCATATCCGGTGTAAGCTGCTGTCAATGTCATGTAATATTGTCAAATGTCAATATGACACAAGTTAAAAAGAAACTTTAAATCGTAGACAGAGAAGCATTAAACTAAAAAATCCTTAAATTGCTTTAAAAACTCCATAAACTAACGCTATTACGCGAAGATCACTGACAATCTGTCAGGGTGTGAGTTACAAGCATGTTGCCATGATAAAAATTCTTAAATAATGTTGACATGTTTTATTTAATTAATTATTAAATTTTTTATTTTGGGTTTCAAACCCTATATTTTATGCACTTTTAAGATAAAAGTAATTTCTTCTGCTTAGTTGACACTCGGAATAAAAGCCCAGTCTCCATACAAAATTGGGACATGTCCTTTAAACTTTTACGTCCACGCATTCAAAACTATCCAACACAACGATAATTTTTTTGCCCGACTCAGATCCTCATAATTTTGCGAATAGGTACCTAGCCATAGACTTCATGATTCACAGCAGAACACTAACTATATACAATGAAGAAAGGCCTTTGAGTATCTATCTGTTTGTCTGATAAGTGTGATGGATTTATTTCTACTCTCCATCTTTTTTGTTTTCCTACAAGGTTTTTGTTATTACAAATAGATATCGTACAACAGCTGCTGGGAAGATGGAATGAGAACAACACTAAAATAACTTTTTAATCGTGTCTCCTTTCAGAATCAATTAAATCTTAAGAAAACACGGAAGACGTAAAATGGATACACGAATTTTTTTTTGAAGACCTCATTCAGTGCCATTGCTCAATCAAGTTCTATTGTACACACAGAACATAAAAGCAAATGCTATTTTTGTCCAGCTGCCCTTTATGAATCACCGCAAATGTCCAATAAAATGAGTTGAGTCCGTTTTGTTTTGATCTCATTTATTAGTCTTGGGCAATCATCTTTAAATAAATCCCAGACGGGACCGGCGGAGACACGCTTCCTCGTTTTTTGTCTGTTTTGGAAATATGTTACATGGGACAGTATACACGAAAAGGTCGAAAATTATCTAATGCGAATGTTGAATTAAAATTATTGTACTATGACGAAACTAGAAAATGTCCTACTTGATTTTTAATGGAATACTATCTTCGGAGAACACAGTAGGAACTTTGCCAGTGCTGAGTTGCCCATCAACTTGGGAAACCTATACTTGGGTAATGTTTGCAATAATAATGAAAACGTAATAGGTAAAATGCCTCGTCCTTGTTCACGCAGCTTGACATGTGCAGACACCGTTCAAAAACATTTGCTCATTGTCAAACGTTTAACCGTTTGCCGTTTCTTCGAAAGCGAATCTGAGCTCATTCATTTTATTCATTGCATTCTGTAAAGTTACAGCGATGTGACATCCATTACCAGATACCAGAACCAATTAAGAACAGCTGAATCGGCCCAGCCGGGGAATCCAGGACCTCCGTCTTGTAAATCCACCGCGCATACCACTGCGCCACGGAGGTGGCAACTTCGTTGTTAGTGGCATTTTATTTTTGGCATCCCATAGAAGTAAAGTTCAAATTCTAATAAAACTTGTTAAAGGTGAATATTTCATCGACGAGTATAAAATAGCGGAATCACATACCTGTTTCTTTACAACTTCGAATATCCAAGGAAAGAAATAAAAATCGGTTACTAATAAACTAGTTTTAACATTTTTCACGAGTGTTACTTAACCTGAAATTTTTTTTTAACAAATTAATGTGACCTTGTTGTATTTAATCCTAATTTCTGATATTGAGCTATGTATCAGAAATTAGGATTAAATACAACAACGTCTTTAACAACAAATATTGAGCAAACTTTACGAAATTTCATTTATGCCCTCTTTTGCACACAATTGATCAAATTGCACATGAAAGAGATAAATAATGTTCGTCATCAACTCATCAACTTCATGGTCATAACGGTCACTTAGGAACTGTACACACTAGCGAATGTAAAGGTTCATAATTACGTTATCTTTACGCCCATTCCCTATAATGATACAGACCGGCATTTGTGGAGTAAACTTCCTGTTGCGTTGTTCTTTCTTTACTGTTTTTAATATATGTTTAGAAGCGGATTAAAAAATTCACAGGCGGGCAACTTTAGAGTTTCTTACTCTAATTTAGTAACGCATTAGTAGTGACTAGTGTACTCGTAGTGTCTCTACAAATGTAGGTATACAAGTAGTAGCGGATTAAAAAATCCAAAGGCCGGCAACTTTAGAGTTTCTTACTCTAATTTAGTAACGCATTAGTAGTGACTAGTGTACTCGTAGTGTCTTTACAAATGTAGGTATACAAGTAGTAGCGGATTAAAAAATCCAAAGGCCGGCAACTTTAGAGTTTCTTACTCTAATTTAGTAACGCATTAGTAGTGACTAGTGTACTCGTAGTGTCTCTACAAATGTAGGTATACAAGCAGTAGCGGATTAAAAAATCCAAAGGCCGGCAACTTTAGAGTTTCTTACTCTAATTTAGTAACGCATTAGTAGTGACTAGTGTACTCGTAGTGTCTCTACAAATGTAGGTATACAAGCAGTAGCGGATTAAAAAATCCAAAGGCCGGCAACTTTAGAGTTTCTTACTCTAATTTAGTAACGCATTATTAGTGTATTCGTAGTGTCTCTACAAATGTAGGTATACAGGCGGCAGTAATACTATTATTAAGTGTTACCTGGTGTTACCATACATACATCATCAAGTTTCTTCGAATGAAGCGACTCATACATATAATAATGATCGAACTTCATTAAGTTCGTTTTATCTTATATACAATTTATTAATTTTAATTGCTATTGAATTTTATTTCATATTATGAATTATTGCTTTGCTTAAGCTTTATTTTTATTCCTGCATTAAAAGTTGAGAAGTAATTATTCCAGCTTTTTCGGTTTCGAAGTTGATTTTGTTGTGACATGCAACGGTGAAGGAAAATATCGTGAGGAAACCTGCATACCAGAGAATTTTCTTAATTATCTGCGTGTGTGATGTCTGCCAATAGGCATTGGGCCAGCGTGGAGGACTATTAGCCTATCCCCTCTCATTCTGAGAGGAGACTCGAGCCCAGCAGTGAACCGAATCGACGAACGAACGATGCAACTTGTCCGGTCTTCGGTGTGCGCTGGTTCAGTTGTCATGCATTCCGATGAATTATTTTATTGCATGCGTTCGAGCGAATGTAAATGTCTACATTACTGTGCATTTTCTCCATTATTTGCGCGACCCCAATCGATATTCTAGTAAATTTCTATACTTACACTTGGAAAATTTGTTTGTCATGAAGAAATTATAAGCTCAAAGCTTGGTTTTGTTTTTAAACACAAGCATTGAGTTTACTTTATTTACATTTATTTATTTTATAGTTTACGTTTCTCTTTTACGATATTCTGTTTCTACTTTCATACTGACTACAGTGGGAACTCTTGCCTTTCTTTGTATTTGTATTATGAAGTCAGCCTTTGTTAAAAGTGTTAATGATTTTTTCTTGATTTTTTATTACTGTAAGTACTACAGTAGTGTAATCTGGACCTTTTATATTTCAATCAAATATTTGAAATATAAATAAATTTTCGTAATTGACGAAAGCAAGGAAGAAAGAAAGGTGGCAAATCACAATGCTTAGTGATTGCTAATTTCCTGTTAAGCCTTTTTGCCATCAAATAATCAAATTAACATAATTATTGTTTCACAAAACGGGAAATAAAACTAAATTTTTCTTGATCTTGCCGGAAAATAAGTGCCTTCTAGAGTCACTACGTCCTGTTGTTTGAAATTCAATGGCTAATGATCGAATTCCCATGAGGAACTGTAATTAATGTGACCCAGTTACTGAGTTGACATTCGACCTCGCAGCGGATAAACCAAACAAGCGGTAGTGAGGTTACCCAATTGGTTAAAGTTTATTTGGATTACCGTCTCTTACACAACTAAGAGCCGTGATAGCCCAGTGGATATGACTTCTGCCCTCCGGAATCGGAAATGTTCGAATCCGGTCCGCGGCATGCTTCTCCAACTTTCAGTTAAATGTGCATTTTAAGAAACTAAATCACGTGTCTCAAACGGTGAAGGAAAAGCATTGTAAGGAAACTTGCATACCTAAGAATATTCTTAATTCTCTACGTGTATGAAGTCTTGCAATCCACATTGGGCCAGCGTGGTGAACCACGTAAGCCAATAAGCCTAACCCCTCTCATACTGAGAGGAGTTCTTGATGACTACACAACTCATGTATCTCTGGTACCGCAGAGTAAAACCTTATAAAAGAAGTTTCAAGGTTAATTCCCGGTTCGGTTTAATTTAGAAATGTAATTAATCTCATCAGACCCTCTTAAATTACAGAATTTTTCAAAAATAAATATCAACTTGTTAACATTATCGATCGATACAAATTTTCAAACTTGACGTTTAGGTACGTTACTGGATATGTATGCGATAACATACACTATTTTCTTTCTGTGAAAGTTGAAACTCGTGCTAAAGTTGAAAGTATTTTTTTGTTGAATTTTACGGTTTGATGTGAAACTATGACATTGTTGACATACGACAAGCTGATAAATTGGGTTTTCTATTTATATACCTTGAAATGAAAATAATGCGCCGATTTTAATGACATTTTATACCTACCTATGTGCATTGGGTAGTCATCTAGAATCACAAGACGGAGGAGATGGGTTCAATCTCCGGCTGGGCCGATTGAGGTTATCTTGTAGAAACCGAAAGGGTTGTCGATTTTCTTCCTACTCCTAACAAGTTAGCCCACTTCTATCTTAGATTGCATCATCACTTACCATCAGACGAGATTGTAATCAAGGACTAAGTTAGTAAAGAATAAAAAAAGGGTAGATCTAGATACTTTTTTTTCTATGGGACATTTAGTATCTATTTTACATAACATTAAGTTGGTACACAGGTAACAACTTATGTGGTGAATTTAATTGCCGAATATCGTTATTTTTTACACGTCTGATGTCTCAAGGTCGTGGCTTGAGAGATAAGGCCGACTAATTAGGCAAGGTGGAGGTTCTCATGCAAAACAACATTTTATTTTTGATTTTTTGAAGATTTATTAATTAAACGGTTGATTTAGTGGAATTATATATTAAATTATATAGCTACGTCCGCAACTTTTGCATGAATAGGTACCAGATTCTCGCTGGGTTACCTTTAAAAATCCATGCATATTCAATGTTGTACTGTTTCTAGATATATGACAATCTGGAGATTGTATTGCGCTGTATGAATTTCTTTTTGTTTGGGACGGCTTACCTTCACTTAAATTGGGGGATGATGACAGTTTTATAAATTAATTTAAAGTGGCACGTCGATTCTCTTACTACGATCGCTAACGATTCGAAAACTAGAAAAATGTATGGGAATGACAAATCTTGATCACATGACCTGTCGATAGCAAATGCCATTCCCATACATCTTTCTAGTTATCGAAGCGTTAGCGATCGTAGAAAGAGAATCGACGTGCCACTTGGCTAGGGGGGGCCGGACTTAAACATAGGAACTACTGTGGCGAGACAGAGATGAGGGAATATAACCTTGTACCTACATACTGAGTATTCTGTGGTGTAACTAACTATAGGTAATACAACTCCTAGGTACTTGTACTAACGTAACGTAACTTTTTTGCGTTGTCACTTACCATCAGGAGAGGTCAACGGCAACTTTTTGTTGTATAAAAAATCACACAGTTGATCCGGATATTTGTAATAAATTGTGCAACACATTACACACAACATAGCCCCATTTCTGTGTAATCTGTGTGGCTATCGAACAATTGAACGAGACCGGAACAACCTAAGCCTTGGTCAAACAGAAATTTCCTCTAAAGTACAATAAGTATTTAATTTCGAGTACAAAAAACCTACTTCTTGCTCTAATACCGGAGCATCTTCAGACTAATTACACCCGTACAACACACACATACACATCATTATCATCATCATTACCAACCCATATTTGGCTCACTGTTGAGCACGAGTCTCCTGTCAGAATAAGAGGGGTTAGGTCTTAGTCCACCACGTTGGCCCAATGCGGATTTGCATACTTCAGACATACAGAGAATTAAGAAAATTCTCAGGTATGCAGATTTCCTCACGATGTTTTTCCTTCACCGTTTTAGACACGTGTTTTTTTAAAATGCACAACGAATATAAATTCGAACCTGCGCCTTATGAATCGAAGGCAGAGTTCATATCTACTGTGCTATAACGACACGTCATAATGTATTTTTAAGTTAAACAAATTTATCGCCTTTTCAGATAGATAGATGAAGTCTTTATTTTAATGACTCAACAAAACACTAAAGTATAATAAAATACACAAATGAAGTCTCATCGCTAAAAGCGTTCTCCTCCAATTTCACTATGCATTAACACTAACAACCCCACCCAAATCGGATAAGTAGAACTTGAAAAATCTACACCAGGACATTTACCTATTGAAAATAGAACGTATTTTTTTCATTCAGTTTAAACATTTTTGGAAATTTCTGTTGAGTCGTGACGTAGTGATTGTATCGTTCACAATTTAAGTACTAACGATGTACTCATAAAGAAATGTATAGCACTCGCATATACATAAATACTAAGCAGGTGTTTATAACCTATTGTTAAGTTTAGAAACCGTGTTTCACTATGAGCTAGCATTTCTATAGAAGATGAGACTATAAGAGAGATTTGTGGTTTTCATGTGCGGGATTTCTTTCGTAATCAGTTTCGGATGTCCGAGTTTTGTTAATTTTCATTTGTAGTAAACTTATGTAGTCACTAGCTGACGCCACGCGGTTTCACCCGCGTGGTTCCCGTACCCGTAGGAATACGAGGATAATAGGAAAAATATCCTTCCTCGATAAATCGGCTATCTAACTGAGTAGGTATTTAGCCAATTAACTCCAAATTCAAATTCAAAATTCATTTATTTCAAGTAGGCTCAGTTTACAGGCACTTTTGATACGTCAGTTGACTATTTTTCCTAAAGATTCTACCACGGGTTCGGAAGGCAGGTTCTGCTGAGAAGAAACCGCCAACAAAACTCAACAGTTGCTCCAAGAACTAAGCTAAACTATTTCCTATGAGAAGTCAGCCTTTTGTCAAAAAGTTCCAATTATGTGGTGCCAATAAAAAGCTTTGGCAGAAAAACCTCGTCTATTTTCAAACCACTCGAGAATTATACGCAACAATATAACGTAGCAGTAACTTACGAACTAAACTCAGATAATCTTAACTAGCTTTATTTATTATCTCTCAATGGAACGTGGACATTCATATATCGAAGTAACAAGCAATTATTGCAGAATTTCAGCATCCTCCGCATAAAAGAGATAACAAAATGGCGGGCCTGTAAGCGCAGTCGATAAAGAATGCGTCGCGGCGCCGGCGGCAGTTAAAATACAACTTTGTCGGGGAACCTTGTCTGCCGCATGCCTGCCTTTTATTTATTTCCTTTGGATACTATTTGTCAATGGAGTATTTGCGAGTCTTAAAAAGATCCAGTTTTGTATTTATGTAAGTCTAAGATATACGGAGATTAAGACGGGTGTAATAAGGATAAAAAGTTTAGTAGTACTAAATACAGAGGACTACTTACATAAGGGATTGCTATAATTACTAGTACTACTTGCAACATTAGCTACTTGCAAAATTGAAAATATTTACTTATTCTATGAACAGCAGCAAAAACAGTTGAAACCGGTAAGTGGCACAAGTATGCTTCTCAGAATAAGAGACCCTTGGACTATAAAGACCCTTGGACCATGGAGACCCTTGGGCCATGGAGTCGCAGTGCCAAAAAATTTCTCCGAATCATTTCACCGCGGCTAGTTGCCTCGACTAGTGACATCTGGCTCATTTTTTGCGCAAAAGATCAACCTGGCTGGCAGCAGTGAGCATGATTTGTATAGTTATTAGGATAATATTATTATCCTACTGACTAACTATACATATATAACTATACTATCCATTCTTGTTTAATAAAAATCTTCTATGAACCAAATACATCAATATCAACATATTTTAATGGCCTACGGCATTGCCAGGCCTCCCACCTTACAGAAGAAGGAATATGTAGCTTAACTCACTACGCTTCTCCAGGTCGGCGACCAACCAAATAAAATACATATTAGTTAGGTAGGTATCACTTTCTAAGAAACAGACCGAACTCTTTTGAATTTTTAGGAATTTAAATCTTTTTTTTTTAATTTGCTTGGATCAACTTCAAAAACTTAGTAAATAAAGTTTAATAAAATATATCTAGTAAAATGTACCCTTGCGAGCAACAAAAAGAAATGGTAAAAAAATAGATTTGGTAATCTATTTCTATTTTATTATATTTTCTATTTTTCTTCAAAATGTTGCTCGCTCGCATGTTGTTGTTGAAGAAATGGTAAAAAATTGATTTGGTAATCTATTTTTTTACCATTTCTTCAAAATGTTGCTCGCAAGGGTCGCGGGTACAAAAAAAATACTAAATAATAGACGTATATAGTTATATTAATTTGATGCTTACCTACTTATTGCAATGCACAGTTACGATATTTGTTTGATGAATGTAAGCGTAACCATTTTAATAACTGTAAAATGACCATAAATTATGCCTACATAATATATCATATAGACAGGCAGTCGACGGCAGGTGTTCGATAAGGGCCTCTCTATGTCTGACTTATAAATTTACACCGCGCAAAAAGATACCATTGACTGACATTTCAACGCATTTTTTTTTATTCTTTACAATTCAACGCATAACCCAAACTACTGGGCATAGTTTGGAAATAGTAACTGAAATACAGTTAAAAAAACTGTCAAACTGTCAGTAAGGCCTTTGAAAGATTATTTGTCTGCTGTAAAAAACTTTCCACTTCCAAAAACAAAAAAAAATATACGCCAATTCTTAGGAAAAGTTAATTTTCATCATAAATTCATACCACACAGTGCAATTATATTAGATCCATTACACAATTTATTAAGAAAAGATGTGAAATTCATATGGACTGCAGAATGTCAAGAAGCATTTGATAAAATAAAAACATTATTATGTTCAAAACCAGTTCTAAATATTTTTGACCCAGAACTACCAATATACATTTATACAGACGCTAGTATAAAGGGTGTAGGAGCGGTTTTGAAACAAAAAGATAAAAATGAGGTTATAAGACCAGTTGCTTATTTCTCAAAAAAGTTAACTGAAACTCAAAAAAAGAAGAAAGCTATATATCTAGAGTGCCTAGCAATAAAAGAATCTATAAAATATTGGCAACACTGGCTTATGGGAAAAGAATTTATTGTATATTCAGATCATAAACCATTAGAAAACATGAACATTAAATCAAGGACTGATGAGGAACTAGGAGATTTGATGTATTATTTATCTCAATATAACTTCAAGATAAAATATAACCCAGGAAAATCCAACCAGGAAGCCGACTGCTTAAGCAGAAACCCAGTTTTAGAACCACACGAAAACAGAGATGATTGTTTAAAAGTTGTAAATTTAATAAGTCTACAAGATATAAAGAATGACCAATATAGAAATCAAGACCTACAAAAACAAAAACTTATTAAGAAAAATGGAATTTACTACAAAAAGAATAAAAGACGGGAAAAGATTATATTATCAGAAGAGATGAGCATAAATCTTATAAAAGATGTTCACGTTAGTTATTGTCACATTGGGAGGACCCAGATGATAAATAAATTAACACCATTTTATACAGCAAAAAATTTCATCAAAAACATTAAAGAAATGTGTGATGAATGTGAAACTTGTATTAAAAACAAATCAAGGAAGAAATCAAAATATGGTTTCATGTCTCATTTAGGTCCTGCAACACAACCTTTTCACATTGTATCAATTGATACCATTGGCGGTTTTGGAGGATCACGATCAACAAAAAAATACTTACATCTTTTAGTTGATCATTTCACAAGATATGCTTATATTTCTACATCAAAGACACAAAGCTCCACAGATTTTATTAAACTAATGAAAAATGTTACAGAAACTTACAAAGTAGATATGGTATTAACAGACCAGTACCCTGGTATCAATTCCAAGGAATTCAAAGAATTTCTGAACCAGGAAAATATAAAAATGATTTTCACTGCTGTGGATACACCTTTTTCAAATGGACTTAATGAAAGGCTAAATCAAACATTAGTCAATAAAATAAGGTGTAAGATTAATGAAAATCAGAATAAAACAGCATGGAGTACAATTGCGCAAAAATGTGTAGAAAAATATAATGAAACAGAACACACTGTTACGAAATTTGCTCCAAAATACCTTTTACAAGGAGAAAATGTGAATATTTTGCCAAATGAACTGAAATCAAGATACACTAAAGACGATCTAGAAAGAGACAGAAAACTAGCTCTGGAAAACACACTAAAATCTCACAATTATAATGAAAAAATATTCGACCAGAATAGGCAAGAATATAGATTGAAAATAGGAGATAGAGTATATGTAGAAAACGGAAATCGTTTAAATAGAAAGAAAACCGATGAATTAAGAATTGGACCGTTCAAAATTGTACAAAGGATTTCCAATTCAATCTATGAAGTTGATACCGGCCACAAAAAAGCGGAATCAAACTTTTATCATATCACGAAACTGTATCCTGTTCTTAATGAGAGAACAATTATAAATTAGAGAACATTATTTAGATAAAGTTCTTTTTTAAGGGGGGGAGATGTAAAAAGAAAACCTCTTTAATATTATTTCTTTTTGGTAATTTACTTTTTTTTTCATGACATTGTCACATTTTAAATATTCGATACATTATTATTGACTTAACAGCAAAACATTAAAATTTTTATTAAAATATAAAGTAGATGTAAATAATAGCTTTGAATGTTGTTTTTATATTTTATTTATAGGTAAGTTTTAGTTTAGTATTTAATTTAATAATTTAATGTAAAATATTGTAAATAACAATTATATTTTATTTATAGAAACACAAACAAGCTTTTATTACTACTATCACATTCATGTGAAATAATTATCATTATACATATAATAAGAAATGAAAATAGAACAATAAATAATTTTTCGTAAGATTTTAAAGATATGTTTAGGATAAAAACAGTAATAGAAATAGTAACAGAAAACTGTTAAACATATAATAAGAAATGAAAATAATCCAAAAAATAAATTTTCTTATGATTTTAAAAATATGTTTAGGATAATCTATACTAGTTACAGAGAGTAAGATTTGATTGTTTTTTTGTTTGCATTAAATACTCTGAAACTACTGAACTGATGTGAAAAATTATTTCACTGTTAGGAAGCTACACTATCCCCGAGTGCTATAGGCTATATCTTATCCCCATATTCCCTCGGGAACGGGAACCACGCGAGTAAAACCGCGCGGCGTTTTCCATAAATTGGATGTAGAGAAAAAGTCTAACATCATCACCCTATTTTTGTTTTATGAGGGAAAGGCCTGTGTTCTATCTACTACAAGAAAAATGCCCTTTTTAGAATGCTGGTACACTACTATAATAAAGTTCGTTAGTAGCAATTGTTACTTACTCTGGATCTGGACAGGCCCTTAATACCTTCATATGTAATATATTATAAAATAGGTATTTGTTCCGTGCTATACGACCGCACCTGGATTGACTGGCAATTAATTTATTTGTAAATTAAATACATACATAACATCATAATTACCTATGTCGAATACATAAAGTGATTGCAATAATCATACAATTGAAACAATAATCCAAAATACACATTTAGCTCTAAAAAACGAGTTATTAAAATCGTTCTTTAATTGTCGGACAACAATCAACGAACCTTAATTGAATCTGTGATTATTAAAACCCCACAAGTAACAATGAGTTAATTTTTCAAGAAAAACCAAAAAGCTTTTATTTAAATAAATATTGTTTAAAGATATTTGTGTTTGCCATATGTTGTAGTTAACATATGCAACCCTTTTTTAAATATTCATAATTGTAAGTATGTTATGTTTACGAATTAAATGACTTTTTTAAATTAAAATCAATTTGACTAATTTATTATATTTTCGCAATTTGACATAAACTTTATTTAAATATTTTATTATTTCCATTACTTTAGAATTATTTAATTATTGGTATAGTTGTGGTAAATTTCCTGTATGTCACTTTATTTTCAATCAAATTGTTAATTTGATTGAAAATAAAGTAACATATATAAATAATTTGAACATTTATATTGTATTACTGGATTTAAAAATTTGCACGCCTAATTTGTGGCAAAACATGTTTGGCCCATTAATAATTGTGATATGTATTCATTGTATCTGTTATAACCCATGTTTTAGCAAATAAATTATTATTATTATTATTATTATGTTTATTTTTTTTTTCGTAAAAAATGCTACTTGTGGGGTTTTAGCAATCACCGATTTCTGAAGGTATTCATTTAATAAAGGCCCCAAAGGACGGCCCCTAGATTTGAGAATTAAAAGCATGAAAATTTGCATACCTACAGACCTACCTACCTACTACTACCTACCTGGTAACTATAGAACAATATTACACATAACAGACTCGACCGAAGGCCGCTCTCCTGTCTTCATCTTCGTGACGCATTTTACCAAGCGCGTGATCTTGCTTCGTGATCCTTAGCGACATTGCATTTCACCAAGCTGCATTTATACATCTATATAGGACTCTAAGAATATGAAGTAAAATACAAATTGGCTTGATCAGCCTAAATCGATTATACACTTATGTTATCAAGAATTTTTGTTGAATTTTTTGTAGGGCACATATTGTAAATAGATTAAAATTTAAGTGGTTTTAAATAGCCTGAAGTTCTTATTTTTATATTAACTTTTTTAAATACACAAAACCATTTTTAAATACCTACGAGTGCCTATTGGTATTCGTGACAATTATTACAAAATCCAAAGAAGAGAAATCCAGTTAAAAAATAATATATGACAATGATAATTGCTTTGTTGTATATACATATAAATAACCTACCTACAAAAAAGGTTATATAAAAATTAAAAAAAGTCCCTAACATCTAAGTTTTCTACTCTGTCTGCAATATCTCAAAATATTTGTTTTTCCCATTTTGTGTTGTATGCAAAGAGTAAATTAATATACTACCTATGTAGTATGCTGAAAATAAGGTTGACTTTTATATGTGTCATCTATATAATAATAATAATAATAATAATAATAAAATTCAGCTAAAAAAGAACAAATTAAAAAATAAGAAGAAATTACAAAGTAATACTAACAGAGCTTACAAGCTACTTAAAGATACCTACTTTAATAAAGAAATTCAGCTGAATGGGGCGCTGCCTCAGCTCGATACTACAGATACTATATGAGCATAATATATCTATCTAGTCACAATCTAGTCTACTTTGTATAGAATTGCAAATAAGTGAGTATATTAAGAAAATTTTATTGATATAAGTAAATTATTAAATAGTTACGTATGCAAAAGAGTGGGCTTGAATTAAAATTAAACGTATCGGCAGTATGTATTTATTTTAAAGTATGTATGAGAAGTGATTTTCCTTGACCGTATTACAGGTAATTTCTCGCTGAGCATGTCTGTATAGATAAAAACAATTTCTCTGCGCCGCCGCGGTATAAATAACTATGATCTGACTCCTTGATCTATCCATCATCGATTAGTAACGCGCGTGCAACGGTTCTAATAGACACGTATACGTATCTGTTATACTTACTATACTAGCAGACGCCCGCGAATTCATTTGCGTGAAAGCTTGTCGTCGACAGGTGGATGCTGCGTTGTCAACTCACGGTTCACGCGAGGCAAGCATGTCAACAGCGAGCTATTATCGAGTGGTCCACTCGCGGTCGACGCGTGGACCTCGCGAGCGAGGTGATCCGGTGATGGTGCGGAGTTGATGTAGTGAGCGCATGCCCATACAAATCCATACGAAGAATAGTAACCACTCGTGGCGAGGCGGTGCGGGTCGGGTCCCGGGTGGGTCTAATGAGCTACAACCTAAACATTATAAAGGCGAAAGTTTGTATGTATGTTTGTTCCTCCTTTGCACTGCGGTGACTGAAGCGATTTGGTAATAGATTACTCTGGAATAACACATAGGCTACTACTATTCGTCCCGAAAAAAACGTGGTTCGTGGATTTGTAAAAAACTGAATATCACGCGGACGAAGTCACGGGCGTGCGATAGTACTAATTAAAAACAAATTAAAAATAACTTAGACAATGCAAAAGCAATTTAAGCATAGGCATGTTATTACCTAATTGCTTGCTGCAATGATAAAATCGTGCGAGCTATGCTTGGAATTTTACTGCGTGATCGAATCCGAAATGAGGAGATCCGTGGACGAACCAAAGTCACTGACATAGCTCAGCGAGCGAGCGAGAGTCGCGAAGCTAAAATGGCAATGGACAGGCCACATACTTTGAAGAACCATCGAAGTTTGGGGTCCCAAGGTGCTGGAATGGCGACCCCGCGCCGGAAAGCGAAGAGTTGGTCGAACCCTCATTAGGTGTACCGACGACATCAAGCGGGTTGCAGGGAGCCGCTAGACGCTGGCGGCTCGAGACCGTTGTGTTTGGAAGTCCATGTAGGTATGTCTAGCAGTGGACGTGATGATGATGATGATAAAATCATTGGCTTGCTGTAACTTCTCGTAATTTTTATATTAAACCAAATGAATCATTTCATACATATGAAGCATACTTAACTACAAAGGTCAATGACCGATCCGAATGTAATAGAGAACAGAGATGGTGTCTAATCACAAATCGATTCCTTATTCGGTATCAAATAATTGATTGTTTTCGATCACCTCCAGTTACCAGTTACGATGAAAAGTGCATTCTTTCGGCGCGCGTCGAATCGATTACGTCATATCGATTCGTTCCGAGAATCAATCGAGATGTTATCGGAGTAATAACAAACGCTGAAGTATTGCATTGTTTACAATTATGATGTTACGGTTCTTTTGCAGTTTGGAAAGGGTAGGGTTACCTAATAGTGATCGGCTACGTAATGGGGGCTTACGTTCATATTCAATGCAATTATTTCAAGCCATGCTGATGCGTTAACATAAGTAGTAATAGTAGAGCACATTTCCCGAACGGCCCTCTAAGCCGACGTCCGGCTCTCATACGAGACGCCTTCCGAGAGAGACGTTCCGCCCATCTACTCTGCTTCTGCCTTCGGGCCCCATCAGGCGATGCTTCTGCGCTCGCCCAAACCCTCCGGTGACGCCGCTGAGGTCTCGTAAGGAGCCTACGGCACTTACACAATCAGAAAAAAAGGGCTTAGAAGTTGGGCCAAAGCTCGTCTGGGCAATAGTATTTTCATAATGATTGTCGCCGCCAACCAGCAATGCTATGTTCCGGTTGAAATTACGGGCACATGAGGCACAGTAAGGGTTAATGGGTAGGGTAGGTAAAATATAGATAAGTTATGATTGTCCTTGTCCACCTAACAACAGATTCACCTGCATCGTACGTTTCATTATGGCGTAACTACAGGTGGCAGAGTTGGTAAAATACCACAGCTCCAAGGGGTGGGGGTGGCATTAGAAGGCAAGTAAGCATGGTCTGTCCTATTCGCCACGAACCTCAGATTCTATAGTTACACTACTGAGTCTCATATGTCTATGAAAAAAGGTGTGAGAGTTTTGCGATGCCATCTTAGGCACGAAGCCGAAGACCTCATCGACTAACGGCGCCAGCCATTTGTGATAACCAAGACGTATTTCAGAAGATTCTTCTGATTTCGTTACTCACCACCATAGTTATACGAGTGAATTAATAAAATCCAGTTACATTCTAAGCCGTTCACAATATCATAGTGGGAGGTAGCGTAAGTCGGTAAAATGATGACCACAATGGTCATTGTTTCCCCTCATTTAGGATACATTCCTAGCCACAGAGGCTATTGTCCATGCTTTTAATATTCTGTGACGCTTTCATTTTAATGTTTTATTAACTACCTCTACCTAATACGAGTAGGTACCTAATATAATATATTGCTATTCCTCCCTATACCGACCATACTTTCTAAATACGTATAACGTATTTGTTTCGCAATACTCTGTGAATCGGTAGCACACACTCAGCAGGTCGGGCCAGTGGTATGTTATTACCTCTAGATGTAATAGGCCATACTTCAATCGCCTTGTAACACAGGATATTATAAACATAATATTATATCGTTTAATGATTGTGACTAATTTTAAATGAAAAAGATACTTTGTCTTAGAATGTAATTTTTTTGCAAATATGTATTTTTTAACTATGACATCTATTTAGTTACCTATGTATGAACAAAATGTAGACATTTTTGACAGTAGGTATACATGATACATTAAGCTCTTGGTAATTTACATCTCAAAAGTCAAAAGAAATACCTTATAGTTGATTGAAACCTGAGAATAGGTAGGCCCACAACAAACTCAGTCTTAGTATTCTTGTCAGGTTGAACTGTCTTTATCAGAGTAAACTCTAGACGTGATATCATATTACTGGTGCACACTGTCAGTCAAGTGAAATGGTAACGGACGCTACAATGAGCATTGTGTTCGCCAGGAAGTATGTGAGTGATCGCCGGCATTGTCTGCGCGCCTGGTACCTTCTCACCCCAAATTAAAGATTTTTCTCAGGACATTTGTTGTCATTGTTAAATAATCCCGTGTGATAAATATTATGTGATCTTCAAGAGTAATCATATATAATTCGATCACTTATTCCACATGCCTGTTACGGATCGCACCATACTGTGGTCGCAAGTACCGAACGGGCTCCTTCAGTCAACTGTTTATACAGACTTGAGGGTTTTCGTTTTGGACAACAAAGCTGAGGAAATAAGCGATGGCACTATCATAGTAGTATATACTAGATGACACTGTGCCAACGCTGGACAATGAATGTCACATCACAGACCATGTAGAGCACCTCTAGACTAGACTTATATGAGCCTCAACCCGAAAGGGGCTGAAACAGGGAGTATTAAAGTTCTTGCACTCGCTTGAAGGAGTAACGGGGTCCGTACTCCCACCGCGTCATCGTTAAGATGAATGAAATATTACCTATTGGATATTAGAGGTGATTTTAAGAAATCATATATCACATGTCTCAAACGGTGAAGAAAAAACCTCGTGAGAAAACCTGCATACCAGAGAATTTTCTTAATTCTCTGCGTGTGTGAAGTCTGCCAATCCGCATTGGGCCAGCGTGGTGGACTATTGGCCTAACCCCTCTCATTCTGATAGGAGCTCGAGCTCAGCAGTGAGCCGAATATGGGTTGATGATGATGATTAAAGGTGTCTCATTGTAACGACTTTACATTTGAGCCATTGGTGAGTTAACATCTCTGGGAAGCTTTTGGTTTCAGAGTGTCTAACTATACAGGGAAAGCTTTCCTAACGATCTTAGTCGGCCATTTTCTCATGATTTAAAGTTAATTGGCAAGCAGAACAATAGACGTAGTGTGCCAATGTTACATAACCTGAAATCTAATTAGCAAGCGCTGAACACAGTCATTGTGTGTCGGACTTAGTACTTACAAAGTAGAGCTTTCTATTAGAGAGAAGTCTCGCGTTGTTTTGTAGACTAATAGACGTTTACCTATGTATCTATCTGTAGCGCTATTCTATGTAGGCCGTAAGCCTGCGATTGTCAGTCTTTAGGATGATTGTAAGCCAAAGTCAAAGTCAAAATTAATTTATTTCAAGTATCTTTATTTGACGGCCTTCGTGGCGCAGTGGTAGATTTACTAGACGGAGGTCCTGGGTTCGATCCCCGGCTGGGTCTGGCTAGTGGGAGGCCTCGGCTGTAGATAGTCACCACCCTAACGGCAAAGGTGTACCGCCAAGTGATTTAGTGTTCCGTTACGATGTCGTGTAGAAACCGACAGGGGTGTTGATTTTCATCCCCCTCCGAACAAGTTCCTCCTAACACGTTAGCCCGCTTCCATCTCAGATTGCAACATCACTGACGATCAAATGAGTATGTAGTTTAGGGTTACCTTGTAAAGAATAAAAAAATACCGTGGATTAGTTTACAACCACTTTTAACCACGTCAGGTTCTGTTATGAATTGTAAATTCCGATATGATATGGTGTTAGGCAAAGTCGGAAATTGTAGACAACCAACATATAATTTATTTGAAAAATTAATACACATTTTCGGAGAGATAAAGTAAGATATTTTTAGTATTTGTTGGTATTGTTTTCGTTCGCGAATTGTAGTTTGAAAGTTTACCAAATGGGGACAGAATAATAACTATAATAGATTATATAATTTGAGATAACTAGTTTTGTAATAGATAAAACGTACACGCTCTTCTGTTAGTAAAATAATTGAAAAACAATCATTAAGATTAGGTACTTTCGTTGAAATTACGTACAATTCGTCATGGGTAAACAATCACGAATCACGATTAAGTTTCAAAAGTCCTACTATATAAATGCGAAAGACCATTTATCACGAAATCTCAAGAACCGCTCGACGTAAAATTTAGCAGGGAGGTAGTTTATAGATATGTCCGCTAAGAACGGCCTCCGTGGCGCAGTGGTATGCGCGGTGGATTTAATGATGGAGGTCCTGGGTTCGATCTCCGGCAGGGCCGATTGAGGTTTTCTTAATTGGGCCAGGTCTAGCTGGTGGGAGGCTTCGGCCATGGCTAGTTACCACCCTACCGACAAAGACGTACCGCAAAGCGATTTAGCGTTCCGGTACGATGTCGTGTAGAAACCGAAAGGAGTGTGGATTTTCATCCTCCTCCTAACAAGTTAGCCCGCTTCCATCATCACTTACAATCAGGTGAGATTAGGGCTAACTTCTAAAGAATAAAAAAAAAGAACGGATTTTACGAGAGGGTCGGATTAAGGAGGTCTAAAGGTGGACGAAGTCGCGGGCGTCCGCTAGTAGTCGTATATAATATCATTAGTCCCTTTTGATTGCACCAGTGCGTTTGATAGTACCAGGAAGGGACAGTTCCATTGCGATCGACTTGTCGCGGGTCACTGAATCGCTACAATGGTTGCGACAACCCATTATTTGTAAACAAAATAGTGCAACGTGGTTAGGAAATGCTCTGAATTATATTATTGGAATAGTTATCTAGATATTGAACGCAGTCGCATTTATTTCTGTAACTTTTAAATTCAAAATTCATCGCCCGCCATGTGACTCTAAGTCTTCTTACGAGGCTCATAGTTATCGACCAAGTCTCGGAACTATAGGTCTAACTGGCAACACGCACTGTTCGAAGACTTTTGTCTTCAGGCACTGAAGAATTTCGGACGAAAAGATATCGTGGAGTTTCCCGAATGCTGCCCAGCCGAGTTGGACGCGGCAGTTAACCTTTTTCTCTAGTAGGTATAGTGTTTTAAATTGCGTTCTTTTGCCTTCCGATTTAGAACGAAACTTTTCAACATTCAACAATCAAACTTTTAGATCTTATTTTCACTTACTTAGCTATTGCAACATTACAGATTGGTACATACACGAGTTCGGAGTTATTCTTACAAAATCGATGTGTAACACTAACATATATCTACATAAGTAAGCCTTAATGTTATGATTCAAATTAAACCCGACTCATGCGTAACAAACTGCTCATATTAATTGATTGCTGAGAAACAATATCTGCAAACATGATACGAGTGACAAAAGATCAATTAACAGCTTCGTCCGAAAATCAGGTCGCGATCAAATCTATTGACATGACGTGACACGACGTTGCACATTATGTGTAACTGATAGCATCATTGCTTGGTGTACAAAGTGTACATCCATCATATTATATTAACAAGGAAATATCGAACATTAGCTCATTAGCTTCTTAGGTACATGTCATTCTTCCTATCACAAGAGTGAATTTTGGGTCATACGAACTTACACTTACAACTTACACTACGTGTAATCGCCTTGTAATTTTGTCTGCTGTCCATTTGGATTGTTAAACTTAAACAAGGAATCGAAGCCAGGTACTCTATATAGAAAGACAACTGCGCTTTAATGGTCGTCATACATCTTGAACAGATAGGCTATGATGACGAAGTTTCATCAAAAATTATGACAGAAATAAAAAGTACTTATCACCGTGCACTTACAAGATAGTGTTATCTGACATTGGAAAAAATAGATAAGATTAGAAGATAAATGCATAAGCAATGAAACGAAATAGACTGTCTCAATGGAATTGCAATAATGGAAATTTGAAGGAAATCTTTTTTTTTTTTATTCTTTACAAGTTAGCCCTTGACTACAATCTCACCTGATGGTAAGTGATGATGCAGTCCAAGATGGCAGCGGGCTAACTTGTTAGGAGGAGGATGAAAATCCACACCCCAATCGGTTTCTACACGGCATCGTACCGGAACGTTAAATTGCTTGTCGGCACGTCTTTGCCAGCCGTTGAAATAGGCTTATAAATCATCTTTATCAGCCCATTTCAACGGCCTATTAGTGGGCCAGGCCTTCCTTCTTATAGGAGAGCATATAAAGGAGGGATGTAGAGCCACCCACTACACTGCTACAGCTGCGAGTTGGTTAAGTTTTTTCGAACCAACACCCCTCGGCGATGAGTCCGATCGCTCTTACCGTTGAGCTATTGAGGCTTTAAACGGTCATTGTATTCAATGACAAGTTAGCCCTTGACTGCATTGTTACCTGATTTCTTGAAAGAAAGGAAAGCTTAGTACTTATTAGCCTGACCCAGGACTCGAGCCTAGGTTTCGAAGCAGAGGCTAAGCACTGGACCAACGAGGCAATGAAACGAATTAGAATGTCTCAATGGAATTGCAATAATAGAAATTCTGCTCTACAAAATAGCAACAATTTAGAGTCAGAAAGGGATAAAAACAATTACATTGCAAAAGCTGTGAGCGCTGCGACCAGAAGAAACGATTAATTCAATAGAAAGCGATCTTTCAAGGATTGAATTCTCTTAGAATAGTTTATTATAGTTGTTTTAATGTCGGAAGACATTTTAGCTAGTTATAGTGGTAACAGCACACACGTTTGTGTGTGTGTGTGTGTGTGTTTTTAAGAAACATCGTCACACCAGTAAGCCAATTCACTTACTTAGTAGTTTATTAGTTGTTTTATACTAATTTTACTAAGTAGCTATTGTCAGTAGTTATTAAGTCACTCGATTTCGTATTCACTATTTATTTAATGCTAACTAATCAAAATTGAGATTACAGGTAAAAAATGTCATCCGATTACTACTGACAACCCTTCGTGAATATCAAAGTGTAGGTGGATCATCTATATGTATATACCTGTTTAACTAGTATACGATGAAAGATATATGTCACGAATAGAAACAGACAACACAACTTATGAGATCCTTAGCGATATTTCCGGTTTCGCTGCAATTGGTTGACATTTGTCTATTTCTCACGAGATACGTCGTTTGGTCGCATGTTAGGCACACTGTAGGATGATTCATAGACAATGACATTTAGAAAGAAGCTTCCTGTGTTATTAACACTTTCATATTGCACATCTCTCTCGACCCATCTATCAAGATAAGTAATCGCCTATTGTTTCAGCTCTATCTGGCGACAGCTGTCTGATAAACAATTTTAATGGAGTTATTTTTGGAGATATTGAGATTAGTCCTTTCTCTCAATTGATCAACTTGAGAAATCGATCATGATAGGTCATTCTAGGTCGCAGACGATCTGATCATCGAGTATGTCACTCACGATATATAGTCCTATTAATATTATAAACGCGAAAGTTTGTATGGATGTTTGTTTGGATGTTTATTACTCTTTAAAGCCTCAACTACTGAACCGATTTGGCTGAAATTTGGATTGGAAATATATTGGAAATAAGAAAGCCTCATTCTCTTTTCTCTCCAACTTTTCCCTTTTCAACTACATAATTACTAATCCATACAAGAAATTTGCATTTCCATTTGAAATAAGCGGGCGATGGAACGAGCTATGCTAGAAGTATCTCTGCGTGACTGATCGAATCAGAAATGAGGAGATCCGCAGAAGAACTAAAGTCACCGACATAACTCAACGTGTCGCGAAGCTGAAGTGGCAATGGGCGGGGTACATAGTTCGAAGAGCCGATGGCCGTTGGGATCCCTAGGTGCTAGAATGGCACGCACTAGAAAGCGCAGTGTTGGTCGACCCCCCACCAGGTGGACTGCCGACATCAAGCAAGTCGCAGGGATTCGCTGGATGCAGGCGGCTCAGTATCGTGATGTTTGGAAGTCCCTACAAAAGGCCTATGTCGTGCAGTGGACGTCCATCGGCTGATATGATTATGATGATGATGACTCATACATCTAGTAAAGAGGTTAAATAGATTAAGTTTTGTTACCTCATGAATCAGAAACACCGTAAATACAGTAAAGAAGCAAAACGAAGTGGCATTAAAGCCTAAGCAGTAACCACTAACGGTGATTTAGTTTTTGATGGTGTTATTTTACGCTACATAGCGGTTTTTAACGCGGTTTTTGCGTTGGCTTAATAAAAAAACGAAAGTGGATTTGCTTCCTCTGTACCTACTCGGTATAATGACACTGGCAAGTTTTTTCTTCGGAAGCCTAACGTAATTATACTAAACGGTCAATCGTCAGGACTACGCCGTTAATTGCAGTTAATTGGTTACTATTAGTTTATTATCGAAGTATGCTGTTTGATATGTACCACGATTAGTGTTTAAAAACATGTGTCGATTTAATTAAATCGGAATGTACGGAGTGCTTAGTGGGAGTTTACCAAACGCAATCGACGACGGCACCGTTGCGTAAATCGAATACACTATAACTTTACGGTTTATGTTATCAGCCTGAGTACGAGTATAACTTAGTTTTTCACGTTACGAAGAGTTTGCTCGTTTGTAAAAAACGTATAGGAATACGCACACAAAGACACATAAAAAAATAGACGACTGATTATTTTTCCGATTCGGATACGATTTTGACGATAGCTATATCAATCTGTCTATAACTTTTTCTGTCTACGCACTTTGTAATATAAATCAACCAATTAAAGAATGACATCTCTATTTCAGGCAGTCTTGTGGATCCAGCGACTTTTCAAAATTAGGGTGGTAATAATATAATTTTGTTTTGTCGTTTTTCGTCTGTGGTCTTTATTTACATTTACATTTATATCTCTAAGGGAAATAGGCGCTGGCTCTCAATGCTTTACCAGGAAATTACTACGCTGTGTATCCATTCTCATTCTCTCCTTTTCTATTCATTATACGAGCGTAAGACTTGAAGCTAACTTACCAGAATTCTGAGAAAAACCAAAAAAAAGGAGAAAAGTAGGCTTTTTTATCCCACCATTCTCCAATAATTTTAACATCGAGTCAATGTACGAGTTTTAATCAGACACTTGCATTCTGCATTAGGTTAGCCGCTGTAGTCGATTAAATCAGTCGGTAGACTCCGCGCCACAAAAGAAGTCCCGCGGCTAAAACCTGAACTAAAATTGAAAGTGCCCTACACAAATGACAATAAGATCGCCTTTACCAATAGACAATGAGCGCCATTAAGATAGCGCCGCGTCTTGCTGGACTTGTTTTGTAGCGCGGAGTCTAGTTCATATGTTATTAAAAAACATACATACAGCCAAGCATAGAACTTCCTCCTTTTTGGAATTCGGTTAAAAATGGCGAGATACTTCTCCGGATCAGCGCTGTCACAATAAATCATAAATAATAGTGAAAACAAAATTTCTTATCTCTTATCTATCTATGACGTGATAATTTATTATTTTAAATTATATAACGCTCGCAGAGTTCGATGGCATATTATGCTTACGACAGTGGCGTAGCGTGCCTTGAAGGGGCCCTGTATCAAAATTAGTTAGGGGTTAGTTAATTTCTCAGAAAAGAAATAAAAAGCTTGCCTAAAATAAATATGACAGTGACTTTTTAACATAAGAAGTTGCATGTTAGATAAGTATAGGATGTTTCCAACTTTTGGGTGCTCGTTTCACCCGGGAAAAAAGAGATTTCTTTTTTTACTTTTGTCATCACTGCAGAGTGAAACTCTGAGGGCAGTTTTTTTTCTGGAAAGCACCAGATTAAGTGTGATTCTGGATTACATTTTACTAATTTTTGCTTTTTTTTGCCTGTAGTCCGGGAGCCCTGTTTCATTGTACTGCGCTAGCTACGCCCCTGGTACGAATAACTCGATCTAAATCACCTTTCTCGGCTCTCAAAGAATCCCATAGAACTTGTCTTTTTAGTTTGTCACGCATTACGCGTCGACTCGACTAGAAAATCAATTAGAAAATCGATTAACATAATACAATTTACTATTTAGCCTTGCAGGATGTAGAATTAATTTAAAATACTATATGAAGTTTTATTTATGCTAAATAAAGCAAATTTTTAGTTATTTATTTAAATTCATTTGGTATATGGACGAAATCCTGAGAAATACTAATTTTAGATATATTTTAGAAACTCTATGTTACGTAACAGTATAATATTGGCTCGATTTCACATTTTAATGAACATCTTAATTAATATAAAATAACGTGTTTGAAAATTAAAATTAATATTTTTAATGAGAATATATAAATTTTTATATTAAAAAATCATGATCATAATGATCATGAAAATAAAATTGATATTATTATTTGAAAGTGTTTAACCGACTTCTAAAAAGGAGGAGGTTCTACGTTCGGCTGTATGTATGTTTTTTTTTATGTATGTCCAGCGATAATTCAGTCATTTATAGACCGATTTTGAAAATTCTTTTTTTGTTTTGTTATAAAATCAATTCAATTCTCAACATTAAAATCTGTTCCAAATTGATCATTTCTAAGTTTAATCGAGTCTATACTTATATTTAGTGTAAGTTTGCCCAAAAAATTCAAGTAAATCAATGATTATTAATATTTGTGGAGGATTCTAAATAGTAAATTTGAAATATTTTTTTAAAAGTCGCCCTGATTTTTTCCGAACTTAGCTGACATACCTACTACTGTGTCGCAATGTTAACTTAGATGAAAAGAGATATCAAATTCGTTTACGGCTGTCACTACATTTTGGGGTTCAGTACTGAAATGTTTATGAAAACAAAAAACATATCTATTTTCCTATCCTCATAATTATTGTTTGTTACCTCTATAGCAGGTAAGCCTTAACAAGTATTTAAGCCTATTAAAACCTGCAGACTGGAAGATAGCAAAGCATTGCTATGATCTGGTTAGAAGTGTCTAAAACTAAGTCAAGGGGGAGTTCACAGAGCAAGCTTTATCGCAAAGAGTTCTGCTTTTTTTAAATCTTCTAGCTTTAAGTAACTGTTCAAGAGTGTGCGAACAGTTAATGATGACCATTGCTCACTTTTGAGCACGAGTCTCGCTACCACGCTGACCCAATGCGACAATGCGTGCGTAATGGCCCACTCTAAGTGAATACCTAAATAAAAACAAATGGAAGCTATGAAATGACTCTAGGCACCGTTATTCTAATAATGAAGAACGTAGTACATATTCTTTGGCAGATCAACGAACGCTGAAAGAAAAAAAGTCTTGCACAACAAGATTGCAATAGGCAACATAGGTCATAATGAGATAAAAGCAATAAAAGCCACTTTACGAGCGAACGTATTGCTATATTAATTACAACTTGGATGTTAGCACTTACAAGCGTTAAAATTAATGAAGCTCAGACCTGTGTTACATAACCTGACGGTGATAGATACTGTCATTTATAACTCTTGACACATTAACAGGCACTTACGTGTAACATTGTGTAATTCTATTGTGAACCTGGCAAACAATGAGATGACTTAATAAATCTAGCTATATAACAAAATTGGCAATTGACGTTTTCGAGTATTTTACCCAAACGTTAATATTGTGTGTATAAAAAGATTCAAGTATTTATGCTTAAAAATTATCTAGTTACGAGTATATAAGTAACGAGATTTTTCAATAGAATTATGATTTTGTATTATTTAAATAATTAACTTTCATTTAGTCGCTTAATTCGTCTTTCTTCTCGTAACTTTATGTTTGTGACTTTAATCACAATTACTTTTTTATATTAATGTGAAAAATAATACCAAATTATGATAATATTCATGATGATTCAAAATGAACAATTTAAGATGAATAACGAAAACTTCGACATTGATTTTGTGACAATTTGAGCTAAAAACCCAATTCTATAAAAAAATTTAAACTATCGTGAGTGTTATTCATATTAATTAATTATGAAACTCGGCTAAAACTCACGTGATATTAGATCGGAGTATGCCCGACTAGTTTCGAACCCATACGGGGCCCTTAGTCATGAGCTGGTTCTTGCATCGCGGCACGATCCAAACTGACCTAATACCACGTGACTGACCTAATATCACGTGAGTTTTAGCCGTGTTTCATAATCAATTAATATCTATAAAAAAGTTGAGATTCATTTATACCTTAGGTAATTAATCCACGTAT
Source organism: Bicyclus anynana (assembly GCF_947172395.1). NCBI lineage: Eukaryota > Metazoa > Arthropoda > Insecta > Lepidoptera > Nymphalidae > Bicyclus > Bicyclus anynana. Next base: position 15,600,543 of record NC_069086.1, read on the forward strand.
ATCTAAAACTTTTTTAGACAATTTTATTTACAATTTTTAACAATGCTAATGTTACGTTACGGAACCCATATGCCGGCACAAGCTTTTCTTGCACTATTCGGTTTTATTTGCTCATTTCGATAGTTAAATAAGAAATGAAGAATCTGATACGCTTTGTTTATGTGGAAACATCCGGTATTCCGGTTATTATAGCCGAGGAGGTCCAAATGAAAGGCGCAGTCAGCGGCGCGCGTTGAAGAAAGTTGCGTACCATTACCATTTCATACTTTTGTTCTCTACTTCTTATCTTGTCGACACTATAAACTAACATCGATTAAATATAAATCGAAAATACCTAAAAATAATAAAAATACCTTCAAGTTTTGTTAGGATTAAGCAAACTAGCTTCATAATTGCATTACATTTTTATTTTCATGCCGGCAACTTTGTTTTTAAATGATCTCTCAATTGCCATTCTGTGATTGGTTGACGCCGGTTGACGTAAAATGGCGGGAACCAATCAGATTTATTTTATCCAAGCTTGAAAGCTACAACTTGTCAGGAGATTATTTTTTTCATTTTGGCGGTCGATTATTCTCTGTTGAGCGAATCAAGAGCACAGAAAACATAATTATGTACAAGTATAAGTCGAGTGGAATAAAAACAGTTTATACCCAACATTTTTTGAAAAGATCTACTGCAGAGTTTCTTATCGATTCTGCAATTCCGAATCGAGAGTAGTTTCACCACCAACAGAACGTCTTTTCATTCATTTTTCCCAGCGTCAAAAAAAAGTCGATAATTAAATGAGTTGTTGAAAAGCCGAAGAGGCTCAACAACTATTTATAAACTAATATATAATATATTTTAAAATAATATATACCTAATAAATTAGACAAGAAGATATATGTCGTGTTTTATACTCTTATAAGTATTAGTAAACTTCAGCTCTCAATTTAGTATGATGCATTACAAGTAGTTATGGCTGTGTGCCAACAGATAAGTCGTTGTTTTGTAGTCTGTACGCTGAATGAGCTTTCGCGTTCCTGAGAGTACGCGCGAGTGATGGCAATTTAATAACGGATGCGTATGGCAAAATGATTTGTAATGCGGCCACTAATGTGAATAGAATACATTGTGTGTATATACTAGCGATCTTAGCGGCGGTAGAGAGCCGAGAGTCGATTCCGGAGGGTGTGGGTTCGAATCCGGTCCGAGGCATGCACCTCCAACTTTTCAGTTGGGTGCATTTTAAACGGTGAAGGAAAAACATCGTGAGGAAACCAGCATACCAGAGAAATTTCTTAATTCTCTGCGTGTGTGTAGTCTGCCAATCCGCATTAGGCCAGCGTGGTAGACTATTGGCCTAACCCCTCTCATTCTGAGAGGAGACTCGAGCTCAGCAGTGAGCCGAATATGGGTTGATAATGATGATGATAATGATGACCAGTGGTCGCCGGCGACTACATCCGCGTGGTAACCTTTGATTATTATTACCATAAAAGAAAAAAACAAGTTCGTGTCGGGCCACGCGCATTGTAGGGTTCCGTTAAGTTAGTACCGTAATTCCCTATAAATGCACAAAAACACCAATAACGATACCTCACGTGTGACATCACTATGTGATAGAGGATAAAAATTCAACCTCACTTTGCATGTAGAGAAATAAATTTTTTTAATATCAATTGCTACTTAGCTATTATAGTTTTGCTTATAATTTCAATACATATCCTACTTTACTTCTACTCGAGTATTTCCCCACGTATCCATAAACAACCGTTTAGCCGGTAGAGGGTAGGGACACTTGACTCCAACAAAAATTAGCTCTTATAAGCTTAATATTTTACAAACGGATCTCTAAATCGAACAATATTGGTATACATTTACCTTCCTAATTGTTATATGTAAGGAAATATGTACTTCATAAATAAAGTTTACGAGTTTCGTAAAACATGTCCCTTCTAAGCCTTGGTATTCACATATGAGCAATCTGTATATTATTCAAGCAATAGATAATGTGATTACCTAACAGTGGTCCTTATCTAAGACCACCGAACCTGATTAAAACATCTTAGTAATAGACCTAAAAGTTATGACTATTCCGTCACCAACGTCAGAAAGGAAAAGCACGTAGATCTTGATAACTGGATAGCTATTACCTGAAAAGTGAGATAATAGGTACTTTCTTATCACTGTCTTTTATCTATCTTATGACAGGTACATGAAACTATCGGACTATAGTTACTACGTCTACTTCATACTCTCTCTCATAAGCTTATACTAAGGGATGTCCGCAACTTCGTTCTTTTTTTTCTGTTTTTCACAAATCCCGCGGGATTTGTGTGATTTTGGGATAAAAAGTAAAAAAAAATCTAATCCTAATTATAATCTATTTCCTTTTAAGATTTCAGCCAAATAAGTTGTGGCGTTAGGGAGAAACAAACATACAAACTTTTCGAATATAGATAATAAATGTGCTGCCCTGCAGGCTGTTGTCGTCAACCTGGCATCTATACTAATATTATAAAGCTGAAGAGTTTGTTTGTTTGTATAATTGTACTGGTCCGATTTGAAAATTTCTCTCAGTGTTAGATAGCCCATTTATCGAAGAAGGCTATAGGTTATATATTATCCCCGTATTCCTACGGAAACGGGAATCACGCGGGTGAAACTGCGCGGCGTCAGTAGCTTATAAAGTAGTATGTACAATAAATTGTACAACGAAATAATGCTTTTTGCTAGTTGAAATATAAGTTTTTTTTTTATTGGCTGGGAGCCTACAGTATCTACTGTAGGCTCCCAGCGGCGTCACCGGGAGGTTTGGGCCTAATACGGCCCGAAGGCAGAAGCAGAGTGGATGGGCGGAACGACTCTCTAAGGGCGTTTCCTCTGAAACTCAGACCTCGGCTTAGAGGGCCGTTTGGGAAGGGTGTTTTGGTCTCAGTGTATCAGTCTGGACGCTACCGAGATTGTGAGTTAAAAAGCCCTCGTCTGGGTGACGTCAGATATCGGGGACCTCGTCTTCGCCGGCAAAGACGCTGTGTAGCTTGTGTTTGTGATGCCTGGGAAGCATTGTCGTTCTTTATGTCATCGAAGGACGTTTTTTGGATATAGTACATTATTAAACATGAACAAAATCAACATTTTTTAAGGACAAAGTTCGTTCAATCCTATAGTATGCGCATTATCATCTGAGTCGTCCGGTCATAAAAGTCAAAAAAGATAGGAATGTGCAGCGCGCCTACCTGCGCACCCTAATTATCGATAAACGGCTACCTGCGCACGTGCTAATGATGAGTCAATAATGATTTGGACGATTCTGATTGGTCGGTTTCTAATGTAATTGCATTGCGTATTTTTTTTGCTATAAATGTGTTTACTGCAATTAAATAAATACATTCATGTGTTACTCGTTGCGCACTATGGATACTAATATATAATAAATTTGGCAGAAGACGAAGATTCTGATGATGAAGACTCAGATGAAGATTAATTTTATTATAATATAGTTAATAATTATATAATATGAAATATGTATTATATTAAATCAAATATTGTTAATTTTTTTAATTTTGTGAACAAGATACGATAATAAACTTTACTTATCGATAATATGTCTTTCATTGTTACACCCTTCACTAGACGGCTCCATAAGACCCATAAGTGCAAGCGAGATAGATATAGAGAAATGATTTATGGCCCTAAGACTCAGTTGTTAATGCTATTAGTATAATAGCCAAAAAGTCTGCTGGTTTACATTAGATTTAAGTGATTCACTAACAGTAACAATAGGTGCCTTAGCAGTATCTGCATACATAGCCTTAATCCGTTTTGGGTGAAGTGGAACGCATATAAAGTACTTCTGAACAATGTTTGAGAGGTAAGATAGGTAAATATTTGCTTATTCTTGTACCTACGAGTATTGTATATGATGGATTTTCAAATCTAGAGTTAGAGAGGTCAATTTTGTACATGAAATATATTTCCAAAATAACTATCAGGGGGTGATTAGTGATCGATACTGATGCCAAAAATGCAATCAGTAAAATTTTTGTCTGTCTGCGTGTGTCTGTCAGTAAGTTCGTTATAGAAACAAAAACTACTCGACGGATTTTGACGAAACTTAGTACAATTCTTCTTCATACTCCTGGTGTAGGGTAGGTAGGGGGAGGGGGTAGTTGAAAGTTTACATCGAATTCCACGCGAACGAAGTCGCGGGCGTCCGCTAGTTGTACATAAATTAAGAGTATGCAGTAAAGCAATTTTGTAGAAGTAACAGGGTATCTGCGATCATTACTCACTACTACAGGGATTTTAAAGGTCATATTTACGAATAAGCCACGAATCGCTCAAAAACGCTCCATTAAAGGCCATTCAAGAATGACGTCGGCGCTTAGTGAGATTCATCCAAACTGAAGAACCAGCGTTGCAAGAACCAGCTCATGACTAAGGGCCCCGTATGGGTTTGAAACAAATTGGGCATACTCCGACATTGTATCGTGTTCCATAATAAATTAATGTGTTTGTGTGTAAAAGAAGATTTAAATAAAATTAGTTTACCGCGGTTAGCATGGTTAAGCGAATAGCATTATAGATGCAGTACTTATTCGGACATCGAACTTACGTAGTTGGCAAATGGTCGCACATACTACATCACACGGCCCGATTGTTTGTACACGGATTTATTCTGCACGCGTAGACTTACCGCCACATGTCACTCTGAGTCCGCTTGCATTATCTGTGGCCCGATTTAAAAAGGTAACGGGTGTTAATGTATGTCACGTTTTAGGATTAACCTATGCATGATACTCTAAGGTACTCCAAATTAAGGATGTAACAGAGGTATTTTTATCGGAACCGAAGGCGGAGTTTTTAAATTTGATTTATAGGAGTCGGAACAGGAGTCAGAGGCAGGGTCTGAACTCAGAAGTGGTGGCAGGAGAGAGTTTTTTTATCTAAGGACCAATAAAACGTTCTTTAGTAATTTTTTTTTTTTATTATAAAATAATACACAAACAATGAAAATAATTGGCATGTTGCCAAATTAACAAGAAATATTAAATTAAATAAATTGAATCCCAAAGTAGCAAATAATGCTTCGATCTCCGATTAAAACCGGAGGAGTGTCGGAGCCGAAGTCGGAACCGAAGAACCAGCATTGCAAGAACCAGCTCTTGACTAAGGGGTACGAATGTGTAATAATAATCCGAAGTTCCGACTTAACGGAGCCGTAGTCGGAGCTCCGTAACATCCCTGCTCCAAATCCTCTTCCTGGCCCAATAGTCAGCTATTCATTCATCCATCCAATTATGGTTATAGTTGAGAACGCTACACTCGAAATTGTAGAAGAATATACCTAGAACATATAGTCCAGATAGGTAGGTCCAATTTCGAGAAAGAGATCAACCGTCGAATCCAACTCGGCTGAGCAGCATTTGGGAAACTTCGCGATATCCGAAATTCCTCAGTGTCTGAAAACAGAAGTTTTGAACAGTGTGTGTTGCCAGACTTGGTTCCGAGACTTGGTCGCTAACTATGGGCCTCATAAGTAGGCTCAGAGTCAAAGAGCGGGTGATGAATGAATGAATGAATGATATTTTATTCATGAAAATGTAGGTTTAACATGATGGTACATATTATACAATTGAGCCTTTATACATTTTACCATAACTGGTGTATGAATTATCTTAAATAATTAAATACATTTGAATGAAGAAAAAAAAAAGAATCTAAATTAATACAATGTCACAATTAGAAAATAATAAGTTAGAAAATGTCCATGTCCATAAAATAATCTTGAATGTCATAATAACTTTTTTTTAATAATAATTTATAAATTTTACATTTAAATATTGACCAGGGCATCTCTTTTAGACTATGAGGAAGTTTATTATATATTTTTATTGCCATACAAAAAGAACTCTTGGAATATATTGTCAATCTTGTGGGAGGTCTAACCAATTTATTTTTGCGGCATGTTCTCAGATTTGCGTTGTTGGTGTGAATAGAGAATAGACTAGGGTTTCTTTTTACAAAAAGAAGCATTTGATATATGTACTGACTAGGTAATGGAAGAATTTCAAGTTTTTTAAATAAGGGTTTGCAGCTATCCAAAAAGTGCGCTCCGTACATAGACCGAATACATGCTTTCTGACGTATAAATGCTCGATTAGCATCTACTGAATTGCCCCACAAGATTAATCCAAATTGCAGTATGGACGATACATAACCATGATACGCTATAGTACGCGCGTTAACAACTGAGTCTTAGGGCCATAAATCATTTCTCTATATCTATCTCGCTTGCACTTATGGGTCTTATGGAGCCGTCTAGTGAAGGGTGTAACAATGAAAGACATATTATCGATAAGTAAAGTTTATTATCGTATCTTGTTCACAAAATTAAAAAAATTAACAATATTTGATTTAATATAATACATATTTCATATTATATAATTATTAACTAAATAAAATTAATCTTCATCTGAGTCTTCATCATCAGAATCTTCGTCTTCTGCCAAATTTATTATAAGCGGCGCGTGATCTCTAATTAGAGCTTTTTGTAAATCTTTGTTTTGAAGTTCTTCGGCATGCCTAACACATTTGGCCCAGTCTTCTCGTGTGACATTTTCTATGGCTCGGTGGAGGTGATTTTCGACATCTGCTATCTTGAAGGTATTATTATTCTTCGCAACTTCTCCCTTTACTTGTGCCCAAATTAATTCTATTGGGTTATATTGACAGTGATATGGAGGGAGCCTTATTACTTCATGACCTCGTTCATTTGCCAGATGGTCTAAAGCGTAGACCTTCTGCGGGTTACTGGCTTTTACTTTTCTTATTAATTCTTCAATAATTTCGTTGCTGGAATATGGAATCTTTTTCTTTGTCAACCATTCTTGAATTTCAGCTTTCCTCGTGTTTCTTGTGGGTATCTTTCCACCACCAACCTCCTTCAGTAGTATTCTCATTGAAGTGTTGCCGCATTTAAAATCGGGTAATTGTTCACGGAATTTTTCTAAAATTTTCGCCACGGATGGATACTCTCCATTCTCATAAAATGAAGCTACAGTTCGCTTCAACACACTTTTATCAAAATCGTCAATATTAGTGACGGTTTGTGGTTTCTTAAAATTTGTTCTTGGTATACAGGTACTGCCTGATTGTGATACTTCCGTCTTGATTCGGTCCACTGTCGCTCTGCTCACACCACAAACAAATGCGGCCATTTCACGTGGTTTGTTGAAATTTAGAGAAGCCACTTTATTCGGATCACTTTTCAATTCATTGAGAAACAGGAATACGTTGTGAATCAGTGTTCGAGCTTGAGGGCTAATATCGCCATGTAATTTCTTCAGATCAACGTTAGAAAATAAAGTATCCATAGTGCGCAACGAGTAACACATGAATGTATTTATTTAATTGCAGTAAACACATTTATAGCAAAAAAAATACGCAATGCAATTACATTAGAAACCGACCAATCAGAATCGTCCAAATCATTATTGACTCATCATTAGCACGTGCGCAGGTAGCCGTTTATCGATAATTAGGGTGCGCAGGTAGGCGCGCTGCACATTCCTATCTTTTTTGACTTTTATGACCGGACGACTCAGATGATAACGCGCATACTATAGTAAGGCAGTCTTTAAATTTGAGGTTCGACTAAGCCGTCTCAGGACATAGGTGAATCGGTCTAATTTTATACATAGTTTGTCCACATGGTCCTTCCAATTACAGTGTTTGTCTAATAAGAGGCCGAGGAATGATACAGTATCTACTTCTTCTATTGGCATTTGATCATATACAATACATAGATTTGATGGAGTACTATTGTAGGTCAGAAATTGAACACATTTAGTTTTTGTTGTATTAACTGATAGGTTATTAGCTTCCAGCCAATCCTTAGTTTTCTGTAATGTGGTGTTAATTTCGTTTTGAAGCATGTTTTTGTCTTTGCATTTAATTGTAATTGTAGTATCATCTGCGTATAGAATGCAGTCATGAGGGATGTGTTCTGGTAAATCGTTGATATAAATTATAAATAATAGCGGTCCTAAGACACTCCCTTGAGGTACACCGTAAGGGTTTAGATTACTATAGCAGCAACAAAACCTTTTACAATGACTATTTAAAGTTTGTTGGATTTCGACACATTGCTCACGCTGGCCTAAGTAGCTTGTTAGCCACTGGAGCCCTTTTCCTCTTACCCCATAACGTTCCAACTTTCTCAGTAGTGTCTTGTGACAAACTAAGTCGAAAGCTTTCGACATATCAAGGAATACTGAAGCCATGTTCATTTTTTCATTTAACCCTTCTGTTATAGTTTTATTTAGTGCGAAACACGCCAATGTTGTACTCCTATTTCTCCTAAAACCATATTGCTGTGATTTTATTATTTTATTACTCTCTAAAAAAGCAGTTATCTTGTTACACACTATTTTTTCGAATATTTTAGACAAGATAGGGACTAGTGTTATGGGTCTGTAATTACTAATATTATTTTTATCGCCTTTTTTAAATATGGGTTTTACTATAGAATACTTCAATTTATTGGGGAATATACCATTCAAGAAAGAAGTGTTTATGATGTGGCTTAACGGAGTCGTCAAATAATCAGCACATAGTTTAATAACTTCAGTATTCAAGCCATCATAACCCGTTGACTTGGAATTTTTCAGTTCTATAATAGTTTTCCGCACGTCATACTCGTTTACAGGATGAAAGAAGAAAGTGTTGGTGTTATTACTAATGATGTTAGGTTTTGTAGGGTTATTAAAAGAAGCTGAAGGATATTTTTTACTAACGCTAATAAAATATTCATTGAATGCATTAGCGATTGAGGTTGGATTTGTGTGTATTATGTTGTCAGGGGTGATTATTTGTTTTATTTCTTTCTCGACTTCTGATTCATGTACCTTTGAATTTATAATGTTCCAAGCGGCTTTACTTTTATTTTTTGATCTTGAAATGTAGTTACTATTCGATATTGATTGAGATTTTTCAATGCATTTTTTTAGTAATACTTAATATACTCAAAATATTAAGTATTTTTTTTTATTAAGACGCTTGTTGGAAGGTGCATGTCTATATCTTAGATAAAGAATTCTTTTATTAATACACGATCGTCTTATCCCTTTAGAAATCCAATTATTTTTTATTTCTTTACTAACCATTTTAACTGTGATTGTAGGAAAGCAAAGATCATAAAACAGAGTAAGTAGTTCATGGAACGTGTCAAATGCTGTATTAGTGTCAGACTCTAGAAGAACATCATTAAATGACAGTGCAGATATACATTGCTTAAATTTTGATTTGTTACTTTTAGAAAAGTCGCGTCTCTTTTCAAACCAGAATTTAGTGACTGGTTTAAGTGAATTTTTGTTTTTGTTTGTCAGACCCTTGAATGTTAGGGTTTGAGCAGTCTCGTGGTCTGACAGAGCAAGATAGTGGACGGACCCGTGTACCGGTTGATTGGATATATTACTTACTATTAAATCAATGCAAGATAATTTTCTTGTAGGCTTTGTAATATGATTAGTTAAATTGAAATTCGACAATATAGAGAACAGCCGTTCTGAGAATTTATTTTTATTTAACACATTTATGTTCCAATCACCACATAAAATAATATTCTTGTGTAATTTAACATTTATTTTAATTAAGAGTGTCTCCAATGATTCAAAAAATATACTAACGTCAGATGTTGGTGTCCGATAAATGCATATTAATGTCAGGCTGAGGGATGTAATTATTACCCCGCAATACTCGAAATCGCATTCAAGTGGCTTTACGTGCTTATAAATATTTTGTGGTAGTGGCTCATACTCTAGTTCATTACTCAGAAGAATACATACTCCACCTCTTTTTTGAGTAGTTCTCGTGAACTGCGATGCTACTTGGTAATTTTTTAGTTTTAAATTATTTTCGGATCCCCTTTTAATGAATGTTTCCGTCAAACATATAATATTAATATTTTTTAAGTTGTTAGTTTTCATAAAATTCTGTATAGTGATTTCAAATACGTCTAACTTATTTAAAATGCCTGCTATATTTTGATGCAGAAGCATATGTTCATTGGTCTCGAAAAAATAATGATGAACTTGAGTTTTCCCGAGTAGTGTGTTGAGTGTTATCAATATCGATATTGTTTGTGTTAATATGGTCCGTCTGTGTGCATGCGTTAACAAAATATTTTAGGTTAATGTTTTCGTCAGAAGTTCTAGTATTGTCAATATTAATTAAAGTCGTCTGTGTACATGTGTCCATAAAGGATTTTTTAGTTGTCGCGCTTAGCCTCCGCCTGTGGTTTTGCCATTTTAATTCATAGTCTATGCGTAATAATTCCTTTAGTAAAGACCGGCTGGATGGAACTAGCTATGCTCGGAGTATCTCTGAGTGATCGAATCAGAAATGAGGAGAAGAGCCATTGAACATTGGGGTCCGAAGGTGCTGGAATGGGGACCCGGCACTGCAAAGCGCAGTGTTGGTCGTCCCCCCACTAGATGGACCGAGGACATCAAACGGGTTGCAGGGAGCCACTGGATGCTGGCGGCTCGAGACCGTTTTGTTTGGAGGTCCATGCAAGAGGCCTATGTCCAGCAGTGGACGTCCATCGGCTGTTAATGATGATGATGATGATGATGATGATTAAAGTGTTAAAATATGTCGATCGGATCAAACCCAATATCTCTCGAATTTGAGGCTAATTTCAGCAACGTTTGAAATAATGTTCGTGTTGAAGCGTATAAATAAAATAAATAAATAATAAATACCTAAATTTTCACTATAAACCTCGATTCACTAAACTGTAACACACGCAAGTCACGTAACTGCTGTACCAAATTCAGTTTAGAGCCTTTCGTTTGAATTTTTTTTGTGTCAGTAGCGTTGTGTGAAAAAGGCCAAATATATTACTGTTAAATATTTATACTAGCCGATAGCCCGCGAATTCACCCGCGTAGTTCCCGTGCCCTTGAGAATCCTACTAATATTATAAACGCAAAAGTTTGTATAGATGTTTGGATGTATGTTTGGATATTTGTTTAACGCCGCAACTACTGAACCGATTTGGATGAAATTTGGAATGGAAGTAGATTTTACTCTAGATTAACGCATAGGCTACTTTTTATCCCGAAAAAATACTTCGATTCACGAGATTTACGAAAACCTTATGATTTTGAGGGTATAAGTGTTTGTTACTCTTTCACGCCTCGGCTACTGAACCGAATCGCCTGAAATTTGAAGTAGAGATAGATTAAAGTCTGAATTAACACATAGGATTTACTTTTTATCCCGAAAAAATCCATGGACCCCGAGGGATTTGTGAAAAAGTAAAGTTGCAGGCGTCCGCTAGTAAGGGCATAAAATATAGCCTATAACACTCAAAAGCAATGTGGGCTTTCTAGTGGTAAAAGAGTTTTCAAAATTGGTTCAGTAAATCCATAGATTACCTCAAACTTTACCTCGTTAAGTATTAACTTATCAGTATAGACATATATTAAGTAAAAGTTATTGTACACAAACAACATTATAATTTATTATTAGATATATTTTTTTCTGACCGTTAATTTCACGGCTTCTGAAATCACGTGCAGGCTTGGCGTGAGTTTACTGCATTAATAAAATGTGCAATCAACTCTTTTTTTTTATTAATTGCCCGTCATTTATTAGGCAAGCTAACTCAATTTCTGTTACATTGATAAGAATTACTTTCGATTTTAAAGTTTTTCTTATATTGTAAACTAGATAGACTAAGAACTGGCACTTGATGTCTCAGCAGCTCCGCGTTAAGGGGACTGGACTCACGCCGAGAGGTCGAGGTTCGTATCCTTGTCCGCTGGACATTGGCGTACCGACTCGTCGTGTCGTAACAGAGTTTTTTCGACCACTTGGAGGGAACGGGGATATTAGTAATGTTTTTGGCATATTTTCGTTACTAAATGATGACAAAAGAATCAATCTAAAATTTTTCATAAAAAAAAAAAAAAAATTTTTCATAAAAATTCTTATACATATGTAGATCAGGAATTATCTACTATTAGTTAAGTTACGTGTCTACAAAGTCACAGCATTAGGTGATCTGAATTTAGCTACTCTCCACACATGCAAAATTTTGGGTTTTGTTTACATTATATACTCATGTGTATATAGTTTTTACACATCCTGAACATACAATTCGACACTGCAGATAATACTTAGGTATTATGTGTTTAAATAACTTTCGTTGTTTGTATGTAATGAAATTAAGACAATTGACCACTTTTGTCCGAATCAGTTTCCACGCGCTAGTAACATGTCTGTAGTATAAAATCTTTGCTCCTAACACAGTCTTTCCGACTAATTGAAGAGAAATGGGGATATTAAATTTTTTAAATTAAATGTTTTCATGTGGGTACTAAAAGTTGACGAAAGAAACAAGCCTAAAATTCTTATAATAGGTTGTAGTAGAAAATAACTTGGAACGAAGGGTTCTCGTCTTACTTCCTAAGGACATATAGAACTAGTTGATTTGGCACTAATATACTTAGCAATTTGTTACTCTGGAATAATGTACGTTGCATAACTTGTATTATGATAATAGCTACGAGAAGTTGTGAAAAATCATAGTAAACACTGTCTTCCTAGTTGGCATGGAGCCAAAAGACTGCGGGCGTAGTGTCGACATTGTCTACAGTGTTTATCAATTCATTGTCTAGCTCTTAATGCAGTGTACAGGAAATCTTTTTTAGCAAAATAATATTTTATCCGGAATAATAATAAAATAATATTAAATAGCACGTGTCTAAAACTGTGAAGGAACATTGATGAGGACACCTGCATGTACCAGAGAATTTTCTTAATTTCTGCGTGTGTGAAGTCCGCACTGGGCCAGCGTGGTGAACTATTTGCCTAACCCCTCTCATTGCCCGTTACTTCGTACGCATGAGATTCACAAATCTTGAGCGAAACAGGTATTTTTCAGGGATAAAAGTAGAATACGTATGCTGCTCAATAACCTCCTCTATCTTCCAGCGAAAGTCCCAGTAAAATCGGCTCAGCCGTTCCGTTACAAACAAAAATACAAAAATCTTAAAAAATCTTGTTTGTTTCCTTCAGACTGCTAACAAACGTTAGGTTTTAAAAAGTTAGACATGTTTTCAAACTTGAAAAAAAATCGTTTATGAGACAACTAACTCACAATTAAGGAATCTTATCTATCTTATATATCACAGACAGGTGATAAATAATTCACTTGTATGTTATTAACTCACTTAATATATGTTTAAAAAGATTCATTGGCAAGGCTAAAAGCATACTTGCCTCACCTCAAGTTTGTTCTCACGATCTAAGCACGTTTTATAACAATATAATTTATCTATGACCCCAAACATCGCGTGACATTAGCAAACGTAATTACTAGTAACGTGGGTAATATAGTTCCAGAGACGATGGTGCGAATTCCATATAGAAATAATACAAAAATTTTCCATATTCCGATGCCTAATCAGCGTTCTGTAAAGTTACAGCGCTATGACATCGTTGGTTGCCATGGCAACGTCATTGTAGTGACGTTTTAATTTTGGCATCCTTGTACAACTGCGAATAAGAGTTGTTGTGATAAGTTCGTCGACGAGTGTGAAATAGCGGAATTGCACCCCAGTTCAAATAGTCCCATCTCACTAACGTGTTACTAAAATAAATCACTCATTTAATAAAACAATAATTATGTTTCCCGTAGAGTAGGGGAACGGGCTGGGGGGGGGGGGGGGCGTGCCCGAGCGGTGTCTTACATAGAAATATTTGTGGTATGTCACACGATGCGTTCCGGCGCCGCAGCAACCACCGAGACGAGTCGGGGAGCAGTGAATGCGTTGCGACGTCGGAGCGGCACCGCTCTATTGTTTATGCGTTACAACATTACTTTATTCACAGACTGTCCAACGCTGCTACGGTGCCGCTGCAACATAACAACGTTGCGGCGCCGCACCACTCGTGCGCCGCCGCTCGTAGAAAGTCTTAGTATGGGTGGAAAAACTTATACCTCTTCCAAGGAACTCCACTTCTATCATAAACTGCATCATCATTTAATATTTACATAATTCGTCTAAAGTTACCTTATCAGCCGATAGACGTCCACTGCTGGACATAGGCCTCTTCATGGACCTCCTTGATATCCTCGGTCCACCTACTGCAGGGTCGACCAATACTGAGAGTGAGTAAGTGAGAGAGTGAGTGAGCACGTCACTCAACTACGGTTTGTCGACCATGTAATCAATACGACAGAGACTCTGGATGACCTTAGTACCATGCTCAACTACTCACAAGTTTCTCAACGAAGATCATGACTAATGCTCATGTACCGCTCCTCCCAGTTATTTTTGAGGACTCTGAGCTCGAAATTGTAGACGAATATATATAGGTACCTAGGACACACAGTCCAGTTACGTAGGTCCAATTTCTAGAAATAGGGGAACCGCCGAATCCAGCTCGGCCGGGCAGCGTTCAGGAAACTTCGCAACATCTTTACGTCTAAAGTTACATTGTAGTAATTAGCAACAGTAAAATTCTTCAACAATAATTGTTAGAGAATGCTACAGTACTAGAGATCTGAACACCGTCTCTTAAACATTTAGCTACACAGTAACGTTCTCTCCATATAGGGAAATAACTTTCATCATACGGATCACGATCGCATGCGTTCGTCAAGAACTTTCATAGAAAAAATTAGGAGAAATCGCCGCTGCATGCATACGATTATGTGACCTATAGCGTGTTTGCGGAGAGTCGTTATGGAAAATATTTCTATAAGTAGCCTGTGTAATAAAAGTCAGCTTTTTATCGGGTCTTACCATCGAAATGCATTAGCATTAAAAATACATATTACATGTGTTAGTTGTTCAAACATGGTTAATATTTCCTTTCTCATGTAGTGTGAGACTGTGGTTTTTTGAGCCTAAAGTACCTACCCACGGACTACCTATGAAGTACCTAAGAGCTCCTTATGTATAAACCGTTTGAACCATTATGTACCGTAGTAAAACATTGTATACTAAACGTGTAGGTTCATATTTTTTCAACTAAATAACGGTTTTTAGTTTAGTCACAGAAACATAGGGTTTAGTCAGTATGTTTTACTTTTTTTAAAGGCGGTTGAATTTTTTTTATTAAATTTTTTTATAATATCTGACACTGTTAAGTCTGTTCCATTTTCAAATCCTATAAAATGCATTTTTATAGGATTCGAAAAATTCTTTTAAAAACTTAAATTGAAAGTAGGTATGTAGTTTATTATGTAACTACTTACGTACAATGTATGTTTAGTACATTTAAATATTTGTTACTTAAAAAATTAAAAGTAACATGTTACTGTTTCATGTTACTTTATCAACCTGTCATTACGAGTAGGTATGTCAGAGTTACTCTAAGGTAGCGAACACACTTACAGTAAAGTCAGTTGCACGATATACTTCGTTTGGTCGCATGTTAGGCCTACTGGACAAAAGACGTAGGGTAGCCACCATTCTCGGTTCTTGGAGTGCTTCAGCACACTCTTCTAATTACATCATAACTATAACTTTTACTCCTAATCTGAATTTATTTGTTCACACCCTGAAAACACTTTGAAAAGTCAGGATTTCGATGGTGCAAGTACTGTTATACTGCAATGGCGTAACCCTATCTAAGGCCTGCGGTAAATTTATAATATGGGGCCCCAGTAAAATGGTCATGTTTGTTAGTATTTTTTTTTAAATCATCACTTTGCTACTGAATGCTGGAGGCTCAAAATCGTGGTAGGTAAAGTCCTTAAGAGAGGCCTATATCTATGGATGCTGATAATTACATTATTTTTATTTTTTCTTCTGGTCTCACAGCCCCTTGGGCCTGGACCTCTTCAAACCAGTGGGCCTGTGGCATTTTGCCAACCCTGCTACCCTATGCGCCAATGTATACTCATACTAATTGATCGCCACAGACGTTTCTTACTATACGCTATAGCCTATAGCCTGAAGCTCATGAAGAGAACATTACGATATCTCTACGTACATATTACGTTAAGTATTCGGAGACTTTTTTTTTATTATTCTTTTATTCTTTACAAGTTAGCCCTTGACTACAATAATCCCCTGATGGTAAGTGATGATGCATCTATAAGATGGAAGCGGGCTAACGTGTTAGGAGGAGAATGAAATCCACACCCCTTTCGGTTTCTACACGACATCGTACCGGAACGCTAAATCGCTTGGCGGTACGTCTTTGTCGGTAGGGTGGTAACTAGCCACGGCCAAAGCCTCCCTCAGCCAGACCTGGACCAATTAAGAAAACCTCAACCGGCCCAGCTGGGGATCGAACCCAGGACCTCCGTCTTGTAAATCCACCGCGCATACCACTGCGTCACGGAGGTCGTCAAAACGACGTTATCACGTGTGGACCGGCCCTAAAGGTGAGAATGTAGGCATCAAAAGAAATGAATATGTCGGAAGTTGTACTTGTACTCAGTAACATGGCCCTAATACATTTTTGAAAGTAACCCAAACTATGACGTGATCATAATAATGTATAGCTGATCAGTGGGCGGGCGGTAGATAGGGTTGGCAAATTTTTTTAAAATAAAAACGAAACATGTCAGAGAAATCATAGGCCTATGAACATTAACACCTACAGGCATAATATTATGCTTGAAGTGCATTGATTTGGAGAGTATTTTTTCTAAAGAATATTTGCCGTAACTTTTAATTATAACTTTCCTAAAATTAGTTTAAAAACAAAAGTGTTTTAGGAGTGGATACGTTTATATTACATCAGCGAATTTGAACCCATGGTCTCAATAAATTAGGAAATATTGCATCCAGTGTGTGTGTGTATCCAACGTGTTTTTAGAAATTGACGAATAAGTTATTTAGCAGTCATTTGCTGAATAGTTATTTCCTGTTCTTCCACTAGCTAGATGAATACAATACGCGATAAATAGTACGCGTAGTTCAGTAAAATATGCATTCTGCGAACAAACAGACATAGTTATGTAGTTATTTTTCATGTTTCAAAGTGCTAGGTACACTAAGCATAAGCCTAAAGTGCCTAAGATAAGGTACGGTGGTTTCTAAATGTTATCTGGTTCTCCAAATCCAGAAAACACCAATATGTACGTATCAACTTAGACTATCCTAGTTAGCTTGTCCTTATTTTAAAATGTTTTAGAATATGATTGACAACCCTAGCAATTACGCAACCGACACAAATTGTAGATTGTATTGATATGCATTATGCAACGAAGGCACGGCTGGTTGTCGAGTAGATCTAGTTCTGCGATAGTGACGGCGGTCAGCACCTGGCGCCCTCTATCTTGTACAAGGTAACTGTATGTTTTAATCTGTACTATTTGTGATCTCGCCTTATTGCTGGCTAGCGAATGTGGCTTTAGTAGAGGGTTTGAGTACTGGCTATGAAATATTGAGATTGTACCTATGTTTTCTAAGAAATTCTTAGTGTTGGGAAGTTGGTCACCTGAAATTCGAAGTAGAGATAATAGTCTGGCTTATCACATAGGCTACTTTTTATCCCTGAAAAATACATGGTTCCCGAGGGATTTGTGAAAAACTAAATTCCACGCGGACGAATATAATATATGGAATTGGATCACCACAACCCTTTTTTCTTTTAAGGAAACTATGAGGCTGATTATGATGGTGATAGTTTACCTTAATCTACCTGACTGATTTCTGGAGATATGTACAAATATTCGTTGTACATAATAAGAAGAGAAGCAGCACTGGCACGCATTGGCGAGTTCGTCAAATAAGTTATATCGAAATTCTGTCAGAAGGGCATTATTCTATGGCGTAATTATAGGGTGATAGGACTGGCAATATGCATCAATGCCAGATCGAAAAGTTATGCCCTAAAAGCTCTGAGTTCCAAAGTAATCATTAAAAAACAACTTAACGATTTTTTAAGGCCCTATCTAATTTGCCTCACATGATATACATAGTTACACCACTGGCATTATTATTACTTCGATAAAACCCTGGGAGTACTAACATAATGTAATATCGAAGTACCCACTTATCTAAAATCCACTCGTACCACTTACAAGCACTTCATTGCATTAACTGCGGCTAATTGAAGACGGCAGCGCACTATAGGAAGCTCGCGCTTGTAAAATGGGCACGTAATAATAGGTTTCCAGCGCACCTGTCGAGTGCTGGGCTTGTGACCGGAATGCGATCCCGTTACGTTTGGCAGCTCGCCTTTGACCTTGCAGTTTCGTACACCATGTCATATCCATGACAAACATGTTCGGTCAATAACAAAGATGGAATGGGAAGATGACTAGGTTTAAATATATTGATTTTTATGATACATTACAACATACCTAAAAAGCAAAGATTGTCTGGATATTTGCAAAATAAATGAGATTATAAAATTTCAAAATCTATTAAAAAAGATGAAAATTCATTCAGTTTTAGATTCCTTACTTTAAGTGTGACATTTTTAAATACAGGAACTATAAACGTAAACGCACAAATAACAAAGATATTAGTAATTTTGTTTGAACGCACATACAAATCTAACGATCATTACATTACCTACGACGTCATTAGTTCGTGCCATTTTGTATGGGGCGTTTTTGAGGGATCTGCGGCAGCGCCGCAAATCAGACCCTTTAAATCCCTGTAGCTCCGAAAGTAATGATCGCAGATACCCTGTTCCTTTTACAAAATTACTTTACTATTAGCATACTCTTAATTTATATACAATTTAAAAAACTGTCATCATCCCTATTGTAGTGTATAGTCAGCCACTGACGATTAAGTCGATAAAACTGCGTGCTGGTCGCGAAGTGCATGACATCACGCCGATAGCAACCAACACACGATCAGTTTTATCGGACGTTAAGCCGTTTGCGCTGCAAGCATATGAGATTGCTTGATCGTCAGTGGCTGACTTAACTTGACAGATAGGGATTGTCAAATATCCAGTGGCGTATCTATACTATCTGAGGCTGGTTGGAAAATTGCCCCCATTGGTCCCAGAAAAATCGTTGGGTATTTTTTTTAATGTTAGTTGTCTTCTGAGATATAAGCCTCGTGGGCTAGTGGGCCCTCTTTCCGTGGGCCCATGACATTTTGCAAAACTATAGGAAGCGCGCTTGTAAGATAAGCACGTAAGGATTCCAGCGCACCTGTCGAGTGCTGGGCTTGTGACCGGAATGCGGTCCTGTTACGATTGGCAGCTCGCCTTTGATCTTGCAATTTCGTATTCACCATGCCTTTTATTACGTAAAAGAATACAATAAGTTAACGTAACCTAATAACTATACAAATCGTGCCCACATGGACCAGGACCAGAGCCCCCTCCTTATAAAAGAGGAGTATAAAATTTTCATCAAAAGAAAAGTAACAAACATTTATAATAAACTAGCTGACACCGCGCGGTTTCACCTGCGTGGTTCCCGTTCACGTGGGAATGCGGGGATAATATATATGCCTTCCTCGATAAATGGGCTATCCAACACTGAAAGAATTTTTCAAATCGGACCAGTAGTTACACCAATCAATCAAACAAACAAACAAACTTTTCAGCTTTATAATATTAGTATAGATTCATGCTCACAGTCTTTCGTAATTTGAAATATATTTTTAGGTAGTTGTACCACGTTGACCCAGAGTTGTTGATTATGATCCAGCAACTGATATAGTCTGCGCCAAACTTCAAGTCTGCTTTGCTTCAAATGGCACTGTTTTTGCACACTGCGCAACATACACCTCATATTCAAAACGGACTAGATGTTTGTCGAGAATACCATCTTTGATGATCAACTCCAAAGAATCAAAGCAGGTTCCCCGATCGAACTTTGGTGACCGAAGGTCGCAGTCGACGCACAAAAAGTTCGAAAACTGGTTGAAAAAGTTTATTCACACGAACCAATTGAGGGACGCGAGCCGGTGCGGTGACGGTGAGATCGACGCGCGCGCCAGAACCGGTGTTCGCCACGCCATCCGCCACTCGCCAAGTCGCCAGTTTTCAGTTCAGTTTCGGCCTCAGTTTGTCGCCGCACCCCGCCGCGTGCGCACGTGTCGCGCTAATGTACGTGGCCGTCTCACCGACCGATTCAAACACCGTTAACGTCCTAAATGAAAACCTAATGGACGTACGAGGTAGTCCGTAGTTTCCATGCATGCTTGTGTACCTGTGTGACCGCCAGTGGAGTGCAGTGTTGTGTTTTTACTGTTTTGTATAAGTTTTCATGGAATGGAGGAGATTCGCATTTCGGATTGGCCTGAGCCGCCTGGCTCGCATGCATGGCTGCCTGCTTATGGCTTCCAGCATGAAATAATGGAGAAAGACGAATATTTCGGCTCCAATGGTGAGTGGTGTTCGCTCGACCGGAGAAGGCCGTTACTGTTCGAATGTAGGGAAAGCTCGGATACTCTCGGAGCTGGTGCATCGTTTGTTACAAGTGTTTTAACCAACTCTCTTGCTAAATGGAGAAATTAATATGTATTTATTAGCCAGTGGCTATATCAATTACGATTAAACTTATCGGAAACGTCTTCGATTCGTTACACAGTATTGTTAGTAAAACGTGGACTAGAGTTATGTAGACACAGATTAACTACATTATATTTAGCACTATCTGATTAATTCATTCACTTTTGCTCAATCCACATCAATAGATAAAATTTAATAAAAAGCAATTACCTACCTACACATAATATTATTGCATTAAAATAGCAAATACATAGGTAATACATTATTGTTACGTACAAAACTGACATAAAAATAACATTAATTTATGTCAAGAGTCAAATAGCTGAAATATCTCTTACACCAATAACGTTTAATAAAAGTAAAAAATCGTTAATACCTTTTTAATTATTTTATTGCCAAAATAAATAAATACAAACTGAATAAAACCATAATCAAATCCTTTCATACTGTTACGTCAATAAAAGCATAACTAACCTAAAAACCGGTAAATGACACTGAATAAATCGTTCACTCGCTCCTGCACTATGTAGATAGTAAAATAACATAAGATTAATAGTTCCATAATTGCTTCATTGGTCCAGTGGTGAGCCTGTGGCTTTGAATCACGAGGTACTGGGTTCGAACCCTGGGCTGGCTCTGAAAAATTGAGATTTTTTTTTTAATTCTCAGTCAAAAATCTCAGTCCCAGTCAGAGTTGGGAAGTTGGTGTTACACCCTTGTGCTTCGGAGATGCAGAGCAAGTGGAATCTTTGTCCTCGGTCATTATCATTAACATCTGATAGTGATTGTTTATTGAACATTATCACAATAAGCCCGCCAACCCACCTCGGGTCAGTGTGGTGTATCTAAGCTCCATATCCGCTCTTTTACATTTGTCATCTAACTAATATAATATTATAAAGATTTGATTGTTTTTGTTTGCATTGAATAGGCTCTGAAACTACTAAACAGATTCGAAAAATACTTTCACTGTTCGGAAGCTACGAGTACACTAACCACGAGTGCTATAGGGTATAATTTATGCCCTTATTCCTACGGGAACGTGAACCACGCGGGTGAAACCGCGCGGCGTCAGTGTAGGTACATATACCATATACGGAGGTAGGCCTTGCCCTTTAAAATTGGGCTGATATTGATGAATAATTAGGTATTCAAAATTCAAAACTAAATTATTTCAATTAGGCTTAGTTTACAAGCACTTTTGAAAGGTCAGGTATACTTATGTCAAAATTTAATTTAATCTAATGGTGGTAATAATAGTCGAAAACTTAAAATTAAAGTTACAAGGGTTCCAAAGCGCCTTGGTTCGAGAAGAGCCCACAACAAACTCAGCCAAGGTTTAATTTTAGTAGTTCCTTTTTTGAATTTTGAATTTCGAACATCTAACGCTATGCGAATTGCAAGTTGCACGTTAATAAAAAAGATTTGCTGTAAGCACCTATTTTTGTATTTTCTTTGCACCGTGATGATTTTATTTTTGGTAATGCCAAAGAACTGTGAATGAAGGCTGTGATTGCAGTTTTTGTTTGTGTTTTTGTGCCGCTTCGGTGTTGCATGGTATTGCAATCTTGTTACCGGTTATTCGGCTTACAAAACTTCGATGTTGTTCTCTATATGTAAATGCGTAAGTAGGTAGTCTAAGAGCCTGTAAAAACCTTTATTATTTTATAAAAGTTGAAATTAGGCAGCTTAGCACCTTTGATTATAATCAAATATTTCTATGATATAAAAAAAACTATGCGTTATACGGTTCATATGTCTAGAATCCTAAGAACCTGCCAAAGCTACCCCCTGAACTTCCCTCCTCCCAACTTCTATCAGTAACGAGGTCATCAAACATTGTTACTAACCAGCTGTTTTTTTACTGTTGCTTAATTATTAATAGTTATACAATTTAACAGCCACATTGTCCTACAAACTACAAATCAATCGTTCCGACGCTCAGAAATTTTCATTACCTGGTAACCCAGTTAGCTACCAGAATCAAGAATTTTTAAATAATAAAAGTTGAGCGTATAAAAGCTACTCACGGAAAATATTCTATCTAATCCCATGTTGTGGGGCATCGTTATCGGTATTTTTGTGCATTACATAACTGATTATTAAAGTGCTAACTTATTCTACGGAACCCTACACAGCGCGTGGTCCGACAAGCACTTGGCCAGTGTTTTATTTATTCAAATTCGTCTTCATATTCAAACTCATGTACAACATTATGTTTACTGTCTTTTCCCACCTACAATGTGAAAAGTCAACGGGGAAAATCGAACCTGTAATCTTTCAAATTTGAGTCCGGCGTGGACCGGCCTTTTAACGAAGGAGGTATTAACGGGGAGGCGAAGAGGGAAGTTTTGTAGTTACTCGAGCGCGGCAGATAAACATAAGGGACTATACCTTGCACGTTGTTGAGTACCTCCACCAAGTATGAGCCCTTAATATTGGTGGGTACATTTAGGGCAACCAAAAAAACCAAAACCTGACAATTTCAGTAAGACAAAGTCATAAAAATTGATTTTAAATTCTGAAGTTTTTTTTGTTCCACCGCTAAAACCGAAAAGAGTGAATAATCTTCTTCTTATAAATTCTTCCGATAATTTAATCTACCAAATGTAATCGGTCCCCATGTCGCTCGAGTAACTGCAAATTTAGCATCCCGGGCTCCCCTACTATTATGACTTCTGTCTAGAATCTAGATTTCAGATTAACTCACTCTTCTAGTTCATCTGACAACAAAAGCCAACTTAGGTCGCGCTGCAACTTAAACACAAGTTTCTTAACAGCCTCTGAATTTGCTGATTGTAAAAGATAAGTATTGTTTTGTTTGCAACGAACTAATTACCTTGATGTATTATTATATTGTCTTAAAACAATGGGCTCGCATGGAAAAGGGTCTGCAGATATCGGTCACAAAAAACGTTAAGCCGGATCCCCACGCTTGCCAAACCGCAACAGTAGGCCTAGCATGCGACCAACGACATAATGAACCGATTTGAAAAATACGGGAACGAGAACTACGCGGATGAAACCGCGTGGTGTACGCTAGTCAATGAGAAAGCACAGAATAACGAATGATCCAGAATGAGGATTTACAAGCAGCGTGGTGAATCCGGTGAAACCCATAAAAAATAAATGTTACGCGTCTTGTTGGCATACATACACTGCCTTTTGTTCATAATTTCGAAATTTAACACTAACAACAATTACGTAAATTGATATCATAATACTAATAATAATCAATAACTTAATAAAAAATACTCCATCTTATTTATATTTAAGAAATTAGTTTTTGTGTTTTTAAAATAATTAAAAATATAAGACGCCATTTTTCTTGATAAATATTGAAAATTACTGATGCGACGCTTCGTGTCGTACCTACTGACTCGAGAATGTATTCGAATATGTTTTTTTTTATACGGAATAAGCTCGCGCTTGACCACGATCTCACCTAATGGTAAGTGTAGATGTGACCTAAGGTGACAGGCGCTTGCCTAGAAGATGCCTATTCACTCTCATCTCATGTATTTGGAACGGCTACGACACCGCCGTGTTCCGTGCGCTCTATCTACCTATTATTCTTTAATCTGTGTAAGATAACAATTATTTATTAAACTAGTTAGGTATTACCTACATTGTTACCTACCTACTTTCTTATCTAAGATTGTTTATGTTTGTGTTTGTATGACGTTGCAGGTGGAAAGCACGGAGGTTTGCGTAATATTGCGATGACTAAAGAAGTCGTGCTGTGTTATTTATTATTCAGTCAACAGGAAGCTATGCTTCAAATATAAATCTTCTAGTAATTACTTAGTGGGTAACATTCTTCGTACTATTTGGGACACACTCCAAAGTATAGTTTTCTAAACGACTAGTAGACGCCGCGCGGTTCGCGCGGTTTCACCCGCGTGGTTCCCGTTCCCGTATGAATATGGGGATAAAATATAGCCTATAGCACTCGAAGATAGTAGCTTCCCAACAGTGAAATAAATTTCAAATCAGTTCAGTAGTTTCAGAGCCTATTCAATGCAAACAAACAATCAAATCGTTTCCTCTTTATAATATTAGTATAGATTTACTTATTATCTAGGGTAGCAATAGACAGACAATCAATTGAGAATACAATCGTAGACTATATCCTGGCTCAAGAACTTTTCGTTACGTTACGTTACGACAGTGGTCCAAATTGCGAAAGGAGTGTGGATTTTCATCCTCTTCCTAACAAGTTAGTCCGCTTCCATCTTCGATTGCATCATCTACCATCAGGTGAGATTGTAGTCAAGGGCTAACTTGTAAAGAATAAAAAAAAATAGCCTGAAATATCTAATTATAACCGAGTAAGTTTATAAAGTAGGTATCCACATAATACTCGTATACCTAATGCCTAAGTAAAGTAGGTTATTAGGTAATTGAAGCCTACAAATGCGGGTCATGAATGTGATTGGTAACGTAATGCTTATCCTGGTTAATTGATACCTACAATGACATAATAGGATTATGTTATTTTTACATAAAACTTGCTTTTGTCCACAATAGGGATGATGACAGTTTTTTAAATTGTATATAAATTAAGAGTATACTAATAGCAAAGCAATTTTGTAAAAGTAACAGGGTATCTGCGATCATTACTTTCGGAGCTACAGGGATTAAAAGGGTCAGATTTGCGGCGCTGCCGCGGATCCCTGAAAAACGCTCCATACAAAATGTCACGATTTAGTGACGTCGTTGGCTCGCTGATCGTTAGGTTTGTAGGGCGTTCAAACAAAATTACTAATATCTTTGTTATTTGTGCGTTTATGTTATAGTTCATATATTAAAAAAATGTCACATTTAAGCTAAAACTGTACGAATTTTCATCTAATTACGATAAAATATTTTAGTAGATTTTGAAATTTTATAATCTTATTTATTTTGCAAATATCCAGTCAATCTTTGCTTTTTATGTATAAATTAGTTAACATTGACTTTATTTACCCGAATGTATCATAAAAATCAATATATTCAAACCTAGTCATCATCCCCATTGTCTCGTGAAATCCAATAACAAAGGCATAGCTTACCTACATCATAACTAATATTTTCATAACCTTAAAATCTATACTAATATTATAAAGCTGAAGAGTTTGTTTGTTTGCTTGAATCTCTGGAACTACTGGTCCGATTTGAAAAAATATTTCAGTGTTAGATAGCCCATTTATCGAGGCTTCGACCGTGGCTAGTTACCACCCTACCGGCAAAGACTTACCGCCAGCGATTTAGCGTTCCTGCACGATGCCGCGTATAAACCGAAACGAATGTGCATTTCCCGCTTCCATCTTAGACTGCATCATCACTTACCATCAGGTGAGATTGTAGTCAGGAGCTAACTTGTAAAGAATTCAAAAAGAAAAAAAAATTAAATGTATATTTTAAAACACATAAGTAATTTATGTATATACAGTACAAAATCTACTTGAATTTGCAACTGGTAAGTCGATAGACAAACACGAGTATGCTAATTCTGTTATTTAAAACGGGTTGCAGCAAAAAGCTCTCAGCGGAGGCACCATGTATCTGTTATGGTTATAATATTGTAAGTTGTGAATGGCGTTACACATTCCTCGGTACGGAGCAGGGAAGCATGCAGTCATACCAGTTTCGAGCTAAGGTCGCCGTTTATCCGTAGGCGAATCGCATGCCGTGGGCTTACTGATGGCAGACCCTTACCCAAATGCGGAAAGGTGGAATATTGTTTCAATTAGATCTCGGACATTGGGCCCACTTTTCAGAACGATGCAGAAATGAAAAATGTACTAAAAATCTTGTATATTTTACTAGATTACTCCATTAGAATCTCAGCCGAAATAACATTCGCCGACAAGGAAAATAAGCTGAATTAATTATTTTCACACCGATCCAGCTTTGCAAACACATTTTGTAGTGATTTATATTAATGTTTGCTGTCACTGATTGTCAGTTGTCTTTGCAAACATTTTGCAAAGACAACTGGCAATCATTTTGGTTATGTCAATGTTGTAGTCAATCAATGAATGAGATGTCATTGTCAAATATCATTAATTAATCTTAATTTGATTAGAAGTTAGTGTCAAATCCTTATAAAACCGTCGCCTATCTGTCAGTTAAACACAGATAATGCAATGAATTTTAAGTCAACAGAATACGAATTATTGTCACAGATAGATACTCGGTTTTGAAATGTATTGATGATTGGGTTCCCGGTTTATTTACGTACTTAATATTTAATAGGTACATCATGAAGCTGGTCTAATGAAGCATGTAAGGTGCCCTTAAGAACTGCTAAACTAAGTGGGGTAATTAAAATATTATTATTATTATTATTATTTTATTAGTTTAATTGAATTTTTATTCTTGACACATTGGTGCTTTAAGCTATCGTTGTTAGTTGTATTATCGTATGATCGTGTGTTGATCGCCATCTGCATGATGTCATACACATCGTGACCAACACACGATCAGTTTTATCGGGTGTCAAGTCGTTAGCGCTACAACCGGTTTATTGGGTGGCTAGAACTACGAGAATGTCTCATTTACTTACTTAAGTTTTAATTTAAAAAATATATTTTAAATTTTTTAAATGTCATACAATTTAAATTTGCAACAATTGATCGCACTTGACCGATATTCTTTCAAAGAAGTGAATGTACAACATACGTACCTCTTAATCTTTCGTACACGAAAGACCTTGAAGCTTCACCTCAAACGATACAACGCGCGTCCCTTTATCTTGCGAGGCTAGTGTTTCCAGGCGTCCGGAAAAAGCCGGACATAGCCGGCTTTTTGATTGCGTGTCAGGCCAAAATAAACGGCTTGTCCGGCTTTTTACATTACGCATTTTTTTCATCTTTAAAATTCTTATTTGTGCCTTTCATTAGTATTTAAGAAGAATTTCAATATGTTGATCAATGTTTCAGTATCTAGAATTTAATTTTTTCTGATGACTATTTGATTGTTTAATAATAAAGTAGGTACCTACAATCTACATACCTTAGACTGATTTCGTATTTGATTTCATTCAATATTTCAATAAAATATACCAAACAATATGTATGATAATAATCAAAAAAGCTTGATTTTACATACATTTTTATTGTCGTACCTATTATTAAGTACTGAGACAAAACCTTTGATAATGTAGGTTGCCCATCCTTTCACACTTTGTCCTTCGTCCAAATGTCCGGACAAACTGGCTGTCCGGCTATTAGGTTTGGCGACCTGGCAACCCTATGAGAGACGATGCTGATTTGTATAGCCACAAGCTGTTTGAATACAGAGTTGTTATAAATAAACATTGTCAACGGATAATGTTTTTGTGAAAGCAGTATAAAATGTTATCGTACAGGGGTAGATACTAAATAAACTCGAAGTCTTTAACTAGGGTACGCACTGAAACAAATTGTTCAAAATGGAAAATTTCTCATTGTGTTCATTATCGTATAAGTTCTCAGGTTAGGCAATACCGTAGGTAATGTCGTTGGACAGGGCTTTTTTGCATGTACATCTCAGACCAATTACCATAGGACCTGCCTCGCTAGACGTTACCCCTCTGTCAAAAGTATATGATCACGATCTAACGTGTTAAATATTTTCGATGTGTGAGTGTGAGTTTCTGGCCCCCCCCAGAAAACGACAGACAATTTTGTTGGTAAATTTGAGTGCGATACAAGTCCAATTGGTCTGAGATGTACATAAATTAAGTGCCGCTATAGTATTTTTCAGATAGCATGGGTACGGTGATAATAGTACGTATTATGAAAGTCATAAGGCAACTGGCACCGTACGTACCCATGCTATCTGAAAAACACTTTAACAAGTAACTCAGTAAAAATATCGCTTACGAGTATTGTATCGTTTGATTAGCATTTAAATGACACCGAATATAAATAGAAAATCTGAATTACTTAAGTAAAAAAATGATCATCAAAAACTGTTCTAACTTGAACCAATGTGTCCAGAAATATAACTAGGGATTTATGATTATGAAGCCAGAACCGCAATTAAAAAGATGGTTGAAATAAATAAACAACACATAATTTAGTAAGTCGTAAATACAGCTGATACAATATACTATACCTAATCTAAAATGCCGTCATAAGATATGAATGGAATGTATAAATAAAAGAAATTTTACAACTGTTTTGCTCTGTAACCGTGCGTTGTTGCGTCATTTATTGTTTTGAGTGAATAAGTACTATACTTAAAACAACTAAGGAATTTTGTGCTAAAATCTAAAGTCAAGTAATGTAAATTGGTATGAGATAAGGTCAACTTAGGGGGCCCGCGTAGTCATACTGTCATACTGCCGGGGTACGACATAATCCGTAGTAAGACTTAGGCAACTTTACCCTGCATATTGTTGAATGGTTTCCATTCAGCAAAGATGCAACTTCAGAGTACGAGGTTCTTGGTGGTACCTAGTCTATGACAAAACCTTCCCAACCTCAAATACTTTTACCTATAAGAGATCGTTGCTTGCCAAATTATTCTAGTACGAAAGGCATTATACACCATTAGTTTTTAATTCATTATAACTTGTGACATAAACTGCCATAATTTTTGACTGCTGTTGTGACTAGAAGCAGATTTTTCACTGTCACAAGGGATTGCAAACTTGAGTCACAGCATCATCATTAACAGTGATATGCGCGGTGGATTTACAAGACGGAGGTCCTGGGTTCGATCCCCGTCTGGGTCGATTGAGGTTTTCTTAATTGGTCCAGGTCTGGCTGGTGGGAGGCTTTGGCCGTGGCTAGTTTCCACCCTACCGACAAAGACGTACCGCCAAGCGATTTAGCGTTCCGGTACGATGTCGTGTTGAAACCGTTGTTATAGGGGTGTGGATTTTCATCCTTCTCCTAACAAGTTAGCCCGCTTCCATCTTAGATTGCATCATCACTTACCATCAGGTGAGATTGTAATCAAGGGCTAACTTGTAAAGAATGAAAAAAGGCTATCTTACACTGAAAGAATTTTTCAAATCGGATCAGTAGTTCCTGAGATTAGCGCGCTCAACCAAACAAAGAAACTCTTTAGCTTTATAATATTAGTATAGATTTTTTAGCTTTATTACTGTGACATGGAATGGTACCCCAAAAAGAGGTTGCCAATCGCCATGCTTTAAATAACTTATGAATTGAAACCTGAAATGCTATTATTAGTGAAGCAAGTAATTGCAACAAAGACGGAGAGATCACGAGGAAAGTCCACCGGGCAAGGCCAAGCCTCTTTCTTCAGATTGTGTATACATTCGTTGTGACTAATTTGGTCAACATGACAACAAAAACCGGAGATTGGCATGCAAATATATTCGTGACTGACAAAAACTAGAACACAATTGCCAATTCTTGTCTACTATTATAAATTTTATTGCCATAAAAAGCGTACATTCCACTTTGAATGCAAGACCGATTTGTTTCCCAATTTGTCGTTCCGTTACATGTAAAAAGAGAGAGTTAAATTCAGACATAATTATGAAAAAAGTTTCGTACATTCATTGTGAAATAAACTAGCTTTTACTATAGACATCACAGGAGTCAGAAAAGGGTATTGATACTTGACACACAGACGGACAATAAAGTGATTATATGATTCCGGAATTATAAGAGCGTATAGAAGGAACTCTTCTTCTATACGTTCTTAAAGTTCCGGAAAGGGGTTCCTATGGCCTAGATTATTAAAGAACTTAAGTATCAAATCTCAAACTGTACTGGAATATTTTTCGTTAGTTTCTGGAATACAGTTGACAGAAGAAGTTAGTCAGCTGTCCCATTTCATTGATATTAAGTTCCTGTATTAATAAAACAACACTTTGCAAATCGAGCTAGGGAAGTGCTGCCCTGTACCCGTCAATATGAAGCATATACCAGTAGGTGTTGAAACTCATCTTACGTGACACGTCGACAACAATTTAAGCCAAAAATAAAAATAGTAGGAAATGCATGATTTAGGTAGTACTTCCCCAGAGACAGGAGCTCGAAGCTCTACTACTACAACTTAAAATGTTGCCAAATTTTATTTATGAGCCCGCTAAACATAAAATTGACTCATTAGTACTCATTACGTATAATATGTCCGGGCGAACGAAACGTGACAAATCAACGCCTAGCAACCCTAATTAGCTAAACCTAACGTAACGTAAATCTACCGTAAGTCGAGACGTAAATGTGTAAAAGGAATTATTGAAGCGTACACCGAATTCAGCTTCGTTTACTGTTATCGTTAGGTATTATATCTAGTCGAATAAAATCAAGGTCTTAATCAGATACAGGTAAGATCGCTCACTTGGTTAGTCATATTAGTGAAGGAGCTCGCGGTAAAAACTTACTGGCATTCGTCATCGTTAAATTTGTGGCTTCGGATCACGAGGTCCTGGGTCGGGCTATGAAATAATGTTTTCAAGAATTTCTTTGTAAAATTGTCAGTTCAGAGTTGGGACGTTTTTGATGTTTCGCCAACTCTGTTGGAACTATTGGAACTGCGTGGTGGGTTTAAGCTCCATCCTCCTCCTGCTAAAAGAGAGGTCTGGTCCTGTTGCTGGCTATTGAAACAGGCTGATAATGATTATGATGATGACACGTACCCACCTAAGCATTACTGACTTATAATATACTCAGAGGTACAATTATTCGCCCAATTTAATATGATGCGAGTATTTTAAAGTGGGCGGATAATGGTGCTTTTGAGTATATAAAAAAAAACGCAAGCGAGTACAAATTACAAATAGGCGATGAAATTTAAAGGTAAATTGACGTTGTTGCTATACATGATACGCGTTGACGATTCTTACTGTCTACGCGACGCATTTTAGAATGGCTAATTAAAAGTTTCGCAAACGACATTTATGATGTAAATAATGTCAACACTGCTGTAAATTTTTATAGTCGTTACGGTATCACACTGCTTAGCGAGATGCAGATAAGTGAGTTTTTTGATGCGATTTTCTCAAAGGACCAGACGAAGTAAATCAAACCTTATTTGTTTTACTTCGTATTCTTCGACTTCCGAACACCAGGTGTTCGGAAGGTAGATGCAAAAATTTTCACAAAGCTGAAACTGACAAATCTCACATACAGGCAATATTAGAAAGACCAGTACAGATGTTGTCAATGTAGTTGTGTACGGCCTAATTTTATTCGTAATAAAGCCTCGTTGGTACGAGTAATGAACCTTGATTGTACCAAGGGTCCAAGGAGACTATAATCTAACTCATAATCATATGAATTAGCGCTAGCTCTTTGGCTATAAATTAGTAACACTTGACGTATTGTACGTTACATGTGCAATAGCGAATGAGTCATTATTGTATGGAGGGGTCAAAAAAACCGGCAGTCGGTTTGAATGATTGCTCTGATGCAAGGTTAAAGGTCGGCGCAGACGGTAGAGCCCGTGTATTGTTTTGTAGACAAAACTTCGCAGTGCTGGGTACTGGGTAGTGACCCTGCCTTCTACATCCAAGGCTGTGTGTTCGATTCTAATAATTAATTTTATGTGTAAATCTGTAATGACCGTAGGTGTCCTTTAATGTCTAGTTGGGTTAGAATGGGTTATAAGCATATAAGTTACTTATTATACTGTAATACGTGTGTATTCATCGAACTATTAGTATTATTTTTATCCAATTCATTTAGTTACTAGTAGACGCCGCGCGGTTTCACCCGCGTGGTTCCCTTTCCCGTAGGAATATGGAGCTAAAATATGTATAGCCTATAGCACTTGGGGATAGTGTAGTTTCCCAACAAAGAAAGAATTTTACAAATCGGTTCATTAGTTTTAGAGCCTATTCATTGTAAAAAAAACAATCAAACTTCTCGTCTTTATAATCTTGCCATAGATTATGTAATTTAAATTAATATTTTGGTCCTGCCTGCCTCTTTGTACCAGTGGTTAGCTTTTGCGACTTTGGAAAATTAGGTCCTGGAACCTAGGAAAGTCCTCATAGGAGTAGCGGCACGCTTAAGTAGCAATGAAAGACTGTTGACAAGGCCTTGAAAATTATCTCAAAGTTCCAATAGTCAATGTACGCTTGGCTTTAAACGCCAACTCCTCTTGATGATGTATGTATGAGATACTATGAGTTAATAGCATGGGAACGTTTTTGAAGTTCTATTATGCGTTTTTTGTTACCACACTTCAAAGTTAACTTTAGATTTGAAGTGTGATAAATTGTTATTTATCTGAGTAAGGCAAAATGTAAAGTTCCTTGTTTATTCATGATTATTATAAGAATGAACAAGGTCATGCATTCTGAATGATTGACAGTTGCTGTTCCTTGATTGGTTGATTTGATCTAGATATTATAATGTAAACCAAAGATTTTCTACTATTAAATGTTACGTGCCTATAAAATTACCCCAAAAAGTGATCCGCACACACCATTTTTGGTTTACTTACATTTATGTATAATATTAAGACACCTTAATAGATAAATGCAAATGGTAGATACACCATCTACATTATCTAAAACAATTTTTTAAAGTTTTCCAAAAATCCCTTGGATGACCAAGTTATATTTCTTTTTCGGATTTTTCCAATTTTTCTATCTTGAATATTTTTTTTTCAATTCTGTAGCTGCTGTAATTAAGATTTTTAAGATTTTGTTAACCATTACGGATTAAATTATTATTTTTTTTCTTTTTATTAATTTTATTTGATACACTTACAAATAGTACATGTTATAAAAAAAAGTACACAATGATCTCGGACAATGTGTCCAGCCACTTACAGGTGTATACAGCTTGATATGAAAAACATTTTAGGATAGACAAATAAAATATGGTGCTCCTTATAATTATTACCAATATAAGTACTATAATACTATTTTTAACCAACTTCCAAAAAGGAGGAGGTTCTACGTTCGGCTGTATGTATGTTTTTCTTTATAAATAATATTTTATATGTTTTGTATAAGAAGATTTAGAGAAATTGTCCTGTAAAAAAATGTATGAAATTGAAGTGTATTTAAAATATTTTTTTTAAATCCGGTCATCTTAATGAAATAGAAATAATTATCGCACTCAAAGCCTCTTCTACAAAACAAATAAAATAGTATTTATAAAAATAGTATTGGATAAACGTATAGCTTATCATATTTATTAGGTAGGTACTAATTTGAAATGAGATTAACGACTCGACTGGATAACTAACATCATATAATAAACCTTGTTACCTACTTTTCATTTATCTTACTCTAGTCAAAGATGCACTAGTTTCATTACCTACATAGCAACATAGATTCACTGCAACTATTTAGGGTTCTGTACCTCGAATGATAAATGGAACATTTATACTTTATAGGAGTACTAATTTGCCTGTCCTGTGTGTGTCCATATTGTCAGGAATTTATTAAATTAATAAAAAACACTAAATCTTAAAACAAATTTTAAACTAACACGGTAAGCATATCGCGATGTCCAAGGGAAACAAAACCTATAAAATACCTGGACCATCAATCAATCATGAATTATGACATTAGGCAAAAAAAACAGTGCTTACCCAAGGCAAGTAGCAAGAAACGTTCTTGTAGCTATTCGAACAACATTTTAAAACTGTGTTCAGTACATTTTATTTGAAATTAAAATGAAAATTTAAAATTGTTTTCTTTGTACAGAACCCTCGGTGTTAGAGTTCGATTCGCACTTACAAAGAGCTCTACTCCTATAAATTGAATGCTTACCTATCTTGCCTTATCAGCCGATAGACGTCCACTGTTGGACATAGGCCTCTTGCATGGACCTCCAAGCACAACGGTCTCGAGCCGCCGGCATCCAGCGGCTCTCTGCAACCCGCTTGCACCCAGTTTGTCGCCATCCTAGCACCTTGGGACCCCAACGTCCATTAGCTATTCGAACTATGTGGCCTGCCCATTACCATTTCAGCTTCGCGACTTGCTGAGCTATGTCAGTCACTTTGGTTCGTCTGCGGATCTCCTCATTCCTGATTCGATCACGCAGAGAAACTCCAAGCATAGCTCGCTCCATCGCCCGCTGTTTACCTACAATAAAAGCTATTATTTTCGTATCATTTCATTCCTACACGTACGAGTTATTATTCGTACGACAATGTTTTGGAGCCGTTGCCAACAACTCCAACAAGGCTAGGCTATGTAAATATTATTCTCTATGTTGAAGTTATCCCTTCGAATAGATTTCTAAAATCCATGTTATCTATCTATTGCTATAATAAACTCAAAACTACACTCTTAAATCACCTTCAGAATAAACAAGCTATTATGGACTAACAATACTTTGTTTTTATACTTACTTATCTATACTAATATTATAAAGCTGAAGAGTTTGTTTGTTTGGTTGAACGCGCTAATCTCTGGAACTACTGGTCCGATTTGAAAAATTCTTTCAGTGTTAGATGGCCCATTTATCGAGGAAGGCTATAGATTATATATTATCCCCGTATTCCTACGGGAACGAGAATCACGCGGGTGAAACCGCGCGGCGGCTGCTAGTATTTTATAAGTAAACTACGTTTCATACTACATAGTTAACTTTGTGGTTATTTCATTATTAGCTAAAGTAACCTTATAAAAGCTTTTTTCCTCTTTTCAGTTTATTTCTTTTAAGCAGTCGAGTTTTTCGTTTTTATAATAATTACTTATATTTCACTTTACGAGTAATAAAAATATAGATTTTACGTAAGCTCTGTCATAGGGAGTGACAGACGGAAATAGAATTGCATAATTACATACTTAATTTATGTTACATTTGAATTGCGGGATAAGTATTATGTGCTGGTTAGCCTTGTGTTCAATTTGTAGGTAATAGTGACTTAGTTTTTTTTTTTTAAAGTTTTACTGCTGTAGAGAGCAAGTCTGAGACTAAACATTCATTATTAACCCATATTCGGCTCACTGCTGAACTCTAGTCTCCTCTCAAAATGAGAGGGTTTTGGTCAATAGTCCATTACGCTGGCCCAATATAATCACCATTGATTTAACCTTAATATACGAGTATCGATTTGAGTCAAGGTACTCGTAGAATATGATGGAGTCCAGCCCAAGTCATTGGACTCGCTCACAAAAATGGCAAAGTTATAAATATTAAACGATTTTTATATTTTCTACAAGATATTATAACAAATCATGATTCTTAACTTCTCAACAACTCTTCGCTAGAGATCTTTGAAGCTATCTTAATCGTTTTTCGAAGGGTTACTACACATTTCGTAATAACCGCATCACGCAAACACCAGCTCACTCCCCAAGAAGACATAAAGAAGTTTTATATCAAAAAGCTTGAAGGCATTCATTAAGTACGCCTAAATTTGGCAAGGTCATATCAATTGTGTTCGATCAATTAAATTATCCATGGCTTATTCGGCTCTTTAAATTATAGCAATATTTTTTTATCGATATGGCCTTTGATCGCGTTCACATTTTATAAGATTTTTTTATTTACTGGTTGACGATGTAAATGATAAAAATATTAATAAATAAACAGACGCCCTGCTGTTTCACCCCCGGAGTTCGGTTTGCTACATTTTCACCGAGTAACAAAGACCTGAATATAGCCTGATTAGAAATGAAATGAAATGAACTTTATTTGCACACACTTTATACACTTAAATAAAAAAAAGACTATAGCCTGAATATATCTTAATTGGTAAAGGAACGAACAAACAAAACAAAACAATCAAATCTTACCTTTATAATATTAAATCATCATCATTGTCAACCCTTATTCGGCCCACTGCTGAGCTCTAGTCTCCTCTCAAAATGAGAGGTGTTAGGCCAAATAGTTCACCACGCTGGCTGGTCCAATGCGGATTGGCAGACTTCACACACGCAGAGAAATTAAAAAAATCTCAGGTTTACTCATGATGTTTTTTCTGCACCGTTAAATGTCAACAAAGAATGATATTTAAGTTACGATTTACCTGTCTGACTTCCAGTATATCATGCTTATCATATTAACCATATCTTGCATTTTTTCAAAATTCATAATTGTATGTAACTGAATTTCGCTGGACGAAGCAAGTCACGGGTCAGCGACAACTTTGCGTAACGTTACGCTTTTATAACCAAGTAGTTGTTACCAAATAAAGTAAAAACATATGCGGTCGCGGTGAAATTCTCTCGTCAATTAAATATTACAATAGCGTCAGCATCGCCGGTTAATATTTGGGTCAGGTTTTTTTTTTATTTTGTTTAACAACTATCAAACGCCCCGAGGTTTTACCCACGCAGTTTCCTGTGGGAATACGGGGATAAAATGTAGTCTATGTTCATGTATAAAACCAGAGTAAATAGTAGACGGTTGTACAAGACCCATTAAATATGACGTGTTTTTAGGATACGAGCCGTAAGACGAGGACGCTTAATAGAAACCGAGTTATATTGGGTTTAGTTAGTCCCGCGTGTTACGTTAGTACGTGTTGTTAATCGTAACAGACAAAATAAAAATATTTTAGCCCCTAGAGCCTGAAAATGGTCATTTAGCTCCGCTGTGGAACAATAATAAATGATAGCGTTTTTGAGGAAGAGTAGGGTTAGCTAGCGTTTTCCATATTAGTCAACATCTGCTTAGACACTGCACTGCAAGATCGTGGCTAACCGCATCAAAAATACATAAGTTACCTTCTCCTGTGAAAGACTTACTATACTGTTAATATTATGACGAGGAAAGAATTTATTGTTCGTTTGAATTGAAAAGGCTCCAAAACTACGAGACCGATTTGAAAAATGATTTCACCTATGGAAAGCTACATTAACAGGTAGTAACATAGACTATATTTTAGCTCCGTATTCCCGAAGGAACGGTAACGACGCGGGTGAACGATGGATATCTGTTAGTCTATACCAGTATTATAAAGAGGAAAGATTTCTTCTTCTTGTTCTGATCTTGTTCTGATCTTGTTGAAATTCTTTCGCTGTTGAAAAGCTACACTATCCTCGAATGCTATAGCACAGGCTAAGGGCTATATTTTATCCCCATAGTATTACAATAAAGCTTGAACTCCCGAAATGGAAAACAGATGACAATGTCTCCGAATTAGGATTTAGTGCATGATCGCCTTAGTTAATCGACATCGCGGCCCGACAGCCTCTAGAGTCCTACTTTCGCACAATTAGGTATGTAGGTGTACGCTTGGAGAAATCAAACAATAAAACTTACATAATTATCTCTGATTCATATTCACGCACGCACAGAAGAAAGTCTGACAACTGTTACTGCTATTGCGAGCTGCGTTTGCCTCTATGAATATTTATTTATGTATGTTGATGAATATAGCATATCGTCCCTTTCTCCCTTGTGTTGTAATTTTTTTTTTATTTTATATTAAAATTAAAATCGTAAAATCTCTCCATTTTATAAAATCAAATACGCAATACTAATTTACTGTTACAAAAGTTTTACTTGAGGATCGGCAATTTGTACTTTTCTATACTAATATTATAATGAGAAAAGATTTGATTTGTTTGTTTGTTTGCATTGAATAGGGTCTGAAACTACTGAATTGATTTGAAAAAAACCTTTCACTGTTGAGAAGCTAAACTATCCTCGAGTGCTATAGGTTAAGCTTTACCTATATTCCTATACGGGAACGGTTATCACGTGGGTATAATCGCGTCTGCTAGTAATATAATAAAGATGGATAGTTAGGTATAAGTAACTAGCTGACTCCGCGCGGTTTTATCCGCGTGTTTTCCATTCCCGTAGGAAAACGGGGATATATTATAGCCTATAGCCTTCCTCGATGAATGGTCTATCTAACACTGAAAGAATTTTTCAAATCGGACCAGTAGTTCCTAAGATTAGCGCGTTCAATCAAACAAACAAACAAACTCATCAGCTTTATATGTATATTAGTATTAGTATAGAAGTATAGATAATCGAGAAAGCTTAAAGGATATTACTTAAAACGGTTATTTACTGCTTTATTTTATTTTTTTGCGACACAACAGTAAGGAAAATCTACTTGCATGACATGGCACACTTGTCAGTTTTTGTTGTCAGCGCCTTTATAAAGAAAACTCGTAAACTGGTGCCAATGGCATTTATTGTCATTGACGAGGTTAATGCCATGTATATGTACTTACGATTACAATGTAATTACGATTTTGTTTATACTATCTAAATTATTCATACTTGACACCTTAACAACGTATAGCTATATTTTCAGGCGTGTTTAACAGACTAAGCGGTGTGATTTTCATCCTCCTCTTAACAAGATAGCCCGCTTCCATCTAACGGTGGAATTCATAGACGTTGTAGGGGCACCCTCAGGGGATCAATCAGCTGCTGAGTGTCGAATTACAACTCTATTTGTTTGAGAATTTGACACTGGGTGAATGATCTCCTGGGGGTGCCCCCACAACGTCTATGAATACCACTGTTAGATTGCATCATCATTTACCATCAGATGAGATTGTAGTCAAACTAATTCCTTAAAATAACTTGTAAATAATAATAATAAAAAAAACTAAGCAGATAGCTTAACATCTTTTTTATATTCTTTACAAGTTAGCCCTGGACTACAATCTCATCTGATGATAAGTGATGATGCAATCTAAGATGAAAGCGGGCTAACTTGTTAGGATGAGGATGAAAAGCCACATCCCTTTTGGTTTCTAAACGGCATCGTAGCGGGACGCTAAATCGCTTGGCGATACGTCTTTGCCGGTATGGTGGTACTAGCCACGGCTGAAGTCTCCCACCAGCCAAACGCAACATCATCTGAAAATCAGTTAAGATCACAGTCAAGAGTAAAGTGTGTTTTAATAAAAAAAATCGTTATATAATGATTTATTTATTTTGCTATCATCCGCGAAAAGTCGACGAACCCATGCGACAACGTCACCCAAGTCCGGCAAAATACTCTCTACGTACGTTTCACCCCGAAACCGGAGCATCCTCAGGAGATGTTGACTCTACAACGTGCAATTGCAAAGTCGGTTGTCTGTAAAGTCGGTTTACTGACTGGACTTAAATGGTAAAAATTTTTCAAAAGAAAATATATTTGTTTTTTCTAAAATACTGTTTAATAATCTTCATAGACTAGAATATACTTTATTTCTTGTAAAAAAAGTTGGCAATCCTAGAGCGAGGGAACGACGCATGACGTCATCTTTTTTCGAGTGTGCAGCCGACTCCATCGAATTACAAGACGTTGTCACGTCAAAAAAATCTCCTAAATCTTCTATAAAGGTTATGCAGGCAACAGGCATTGAAAAGGCTACTCTTTTTCGTATCCGATTAGAAAAGATGTGTTTAAAAGAGTTCTTAAATATGAATTTCAATGTACCTAATCCTCTCATATAGCACGATTTCAACTTAATAAAGCGTGGGAGAACAAGACATTTAGGTATAAGAGATTAAAATTTAAGGAATGAATGATCTCATGGTAAAATTATTTACGACGCAGCATGCTATAATTGACTCTCTTTTATGTTTAATTTAGGAAATCATATTAACACTGTTTAATCAATATTATACAATTTGTATTTAAGTAGTTGTTTGAATTAGTTATTGTTATTAATTTAGCCGACATTACACCAATACATTTTATTTCTTAGTTCGCGTGAAATTTGGTTTCTTTGGATAATTTATTATGTAGAGAAACGTAGGTACGTAGTATGTACTACGTAGTAATTAGGTACATCAGCAGTCATGAAATTACGAGGATAAAGAACCTATCATGGTACTTCGATGATCGCATATCTAAAAATCTCTGTTTTGTCAGCCACTGACAATCAAGTAATCTGACATGCCTGCAGCGCTATGTGCATGATATCATGCAAAAATATTTGCTGGTAGGGCTAGCACCGGCTTCAAACTGATCATCAGTTAGAACATAATATGATATATACATGTATAACTTAGTATGATGTTATTTTTCGCTTTTTAGTTTAGTCAGTATGTTTTATGATTTTGAAGTTGGTTTTATTTCCTTTATTATCAACCTATTAAAATAAATATCAAATCAATTTACAAAATGACATCACCTACTGTGTGATATCCCCTAGTAATCATGATGAGTCTCAAGATTAGTGAAGATTCTCTTGTGAACTCTACAAACTCATTTTCTATAGATTGCCTTTTAGTTTAGTTTACAAACAGACTACTAGTCTTCTCAATCGGATTCCATTCTACTTTTTCTCGCTCTAGCAAACGATGATTATGAATGTCAGAAAGGGATAGAGTTACGGAAAAAGCGGTTCCGGGCGGATAGTTCTGGTTCAGCCCTTACTAGAACTAATGAGGCGACTGAATCGATGCAACGAACTAATGACGTGAATCGTAATGCACTGTAGTGTTGGGCCTGTGACGGTCAGACCTTCGTCTTACAAAGGCCGACATTTTTTCAGCCCATGGTATTACTAGTCAGGGATCCGTAAACCATTTTGGACAACTGATTACTATCAAGTTAAGTTTTCGTGAGTCAGTTTCATCTTGATGAGACAATCAACTTTTTTAGATTGAGCTAGTCTGTCAGTGAAAGACCATCAATCGTCCAAGTATAGCATATTGTTTTAATTTTCTTTAAGACAAATCATGTCTTCAAATGGTAGATTCATAACTAGAATTTGCCGTCCGAACTGATGGTAAAATCGTTATAAATTGTCAAACTTGACACTGCAGAAGCGCCTAAGCTAAGCCTAAGCCTACTTGAAAGAAATTAATTAAAATTAAATTAAATTGTAATTAATTTCTTTTTGCGTTTGCGTTTAGTTTTCAATCATAGACCGTGTGTGTGTGTAGGTTGCCGTATGTGTAAAAAAGTAAACAACTACTGACCTTACCTTCGTAACCTTCTAGACTCTCCTCTTTTCATGTCATCAAAAATAAGCAAAGCAAAGACCCCGTCTCCCTACTTACGTAATATTGAAACAAACATCAGACAAAATTTCAGTTTTTCTAAAAGTACGAAGGTCTGGCTATAACAGACTCTTTTTCTATAGAGCTTAATGCTCTTTTAATGTTATTCAGAAATCAGTACCCACCCATGTTCCGTCCACTGCACAGAGAAAGTGCATACGTATTATATACTTCTATGTAGCCGATGTTAAGTACTTTTTATACGATGTATGGATTTGTAAACAGCAATATATAACATGCTCTGTCATAATTATCACGCAACGGTTGATTTAGGGTTCTGTAGTCCACAAGGAACCCCTATAGTTTTGCCTTGTCCCTCTGTCTGTCCATACGTCCGTTCGTTCGTCCCTTCGTCCGTCTGTCCGCAGTTTAGCGTATAGACTATTTAGAAATTATTAACTCGTTTATCTCATAGTGTGGAGATAGGTCTTTAAAAACATCTGGTCTGTAAACAATTTTTTTCGATTTAGGGATCCGTTTGTGAAATATTAACGTTTAAAGTGCTAATTTTTGTTAGAATCAAGTGTCCCCCCCTGTAACAGCTAAACGGTTGTTTATGGATACGTATAAAATATCACTGAAGTAGGATATTAATGAAATTACAAGGAAAACTAGAACAGCTAGGCAGCTAGGCAACTTAAAAAACCTATTTAGAACTCGAAAATTGCATACTAAGACCGTTGTTAATTAAATAGATAAAGTTGTTAGTTAGATAACTCAGTGTTAAAACTAGAACGCTGAAATTTTGCTTGGGTATATTTATTAATGAAGTCTATAACATTGTTTCCTTCCCTACATGAAAAGTGCAGCGACTTTTTTCTCGTCTAACCCAGTGATCGTGACAGTGTGTATCATTGTCGGTATTTGTGCATTAAAAGGGTTAAAAATCTACGGAACCCTACGCTGCCCATGGCCTGATACGCACTTGTCAGGTTTTTCTACCTTTTTCCACCTTGTCGCAAAATCCGTTCTTACTAACTATGAAATACCTCCCTGCCAAATTTCATATTTGTTCGTCAGGTCGTTTTCGATATTTCGTGACGACCTTTCGCTTTTATATAATGTATACTAGCGGACGCCCGCGACTTCGTCTGCGTGGAAACCAGTTTTTCAGTCAGATTTTGAAGTTTGGTGCTTCATTGGTGCTCCGCTCCGATTGGTCTTAGCGTGGTAATAGCCTTCCTCGATAAATGGGCTATGTAATACTGAAAGAATTTTTCATATCGAACCAGTAGTTCCTGAGATTTGCGCTTTCAAGCAAACAAACAAACTCTCCAGCTTTATATAGATGCACCTAAAATCAGATACACGATCTTCTTGTTTCGTCAAAAAGTCACACAATCTGCAGTCATTTTAGCTTGACCTCGAATACCACGCGGCGACCTAGTTTACATTAGACAACTTTGTAACTAAACAATAAACAAAATGCATTATCAAGGTGATTAAATAATAATACGTAATAACAAATAATAACACATGAGCGTAATATATGAGTCGTGATAGCCCAGTGGATATGACCTCTGCCTCTGATTACGGAGGGTGTGGGTTTATATCCGGTACGGGGCATGCACCTCCAACTTTTCAGTTGTGTGTATTTTAAGAAATTAAATATCTCGTGTCTCAAACGGTGAAGGAAAACATCGTGAGGAAACCTGCATACCAGAAAATTTTTTAACTCTCTGCGTGTGTGAAGTCTGCCAAGCATTGGGCCAGCGTGGTGGACTATTGGCCTGACCCCTCTCATTCTGAGAAGAGACTCGAGCTCAGCAGTGAGCCGTATACGGGTTGATAACGTAACGTAAGCGTAATAAACATCCATCAACGTTGCAACAGAGAAAAGAAATCCGGAAACTGGAGAAACTCTTGCAGTGAGGAAATTTTATTCAAGTATTTAAACGTTATGCGTTGCTGATACGTTAGATACGTATCAGCAACGCATAACTAGTATGGGCTAGTTATCTAAGTTGCAATTCGTAATATCTACGTCACCTTTACGTGGGATTTTAACTCACGATCTCGGGGAAGCCCGGGCTGATACACTCTGGCCAAAACACCCTCCCAGCGGGTATTATGTATCTCGGTGTACCTACCATTAAATTAATGATTTAATTATCTCCTTTGCAACTCGTAATATCTTATGTAAAAATAACTATTTAGTATATTAGGAGAAACAAAGATTAATGTAGTAAGTATACTAACTACACTTGTCGATTACACTGTCGATTTTAAATAATTCTACATTTTTTACTATTGGGCAAAAAAAAAACGTGATTGACAATGTGATACTTAGAGCAATAAAACAGTTAAATTAAGCAGTTAAATCAATGAAAATAAATCGTGGAATATGTGTTTCCTACGATTTTTCCGCTAAAAACACATCAGATACAATCTTTGCCTTCAAAAGAGTAGAGAAAGTAGAGCTGAGACGACGCAGAATAAGTTAGAAATGCTCTAGCTTGGAAAACAGTTATTTGAACTTA
The DNA here is from genome assembly GCF_947172395.1 of Bicyclus anynana. Classification (NCBI taxonomy): domain Eukaryota; kingdom Metazoa; phylum Arthropoda; class Insecta; order Lepidoptera; family Nymphalidae; genus Bicyclus; species Bicyclus anynana. Next base: position 15,644,314 of record NC_069086.1, read on the forward strand.
TACGTAACTAGCGGACTCGCTCAAGCTTCGCTTTGACTTATTAATTTATTTATTTGCACTTCTTCTCTATCCCTACCTTACACTACCATACTCCTACCCCTACCCCTACCCTACCCCTACCCTACCCCTACCCTACCGCTACCCTACCCCTACCCTACCCCTACCCTATCCCTATACCATACCCCTACCCTACCACTACCCTATCCTAGGATTTAGGGGTTTGAAAAATAGATGTTGGCCGATTCTCAGACCTACTGAATATGCACAAATCAAAATTTCATCAAAATCGGTCGAGCCGTTTCGGAGGAGTTCAAGTTCGAACACCGCGACACGAGAATTTTATATATTAGATTGATTTCTATGCGGTCGCTATATGCGGACCTCAAAAAATGCTTCAGAGGACGATAGAGCGAGCTATCTCAAAGTATCACTGAGTGATCGAATCAAAATGGAAGAGATTGACAAAAGGAACTAAAGTCACCGACATAGCTCAACGAGTCGCAAATCTACCTCTGTAGCCAAGTGCAAAAACTAATCTTTTTCTACGATCGCAAACGCTTCGAAAACTAGAAAAATGTATCGGACATATGACATTTTGCTATCGCCAGGTCACGTGATCTAGATCTGTCATTCCCATATATCTTTCTATTTTTCGAAGCGTTTGCGATCGTAGAAAGAGAATTGTCGTGCCACTTGGCTAGAGGGGCTGAGCTTGCAGAACAAAGTTGGCGGAGCGCATAGAGCCGATGGATGAAAGGCGGTCTTATGATTTTATAACTTCTGTGTTAATATTAGGTAAATATGTATACCTAGGTCCGGGGCATGCACCTACAATTGTGTGTGCAGTTGTGTGCATTTAAAAAAAAAATATCACGTGTCTCAAACGGTGAAGGCAAAGATTGTGAGGGAAACTGCATACCAGAGAATTTTCTTAATTCTCTGCGTGTGTGAAGTCTGCCAATCCGCAGCCAATGGGCCAGCGTGGTGGACCATTGGTCCTCTCATTCTGAGAGGAGACTCGAGCTCAGCAGTGAGCCGAATATGGGTTGATGTCGACGATGTAAAAAAAAATTGTGTTTTTGTTGCCAAATAAAAATGTGACAGACTTAAATACTAAACCACATTACAGTCTTTTATATAATGCTAGTAACTAGTAATTATGTAAAATATACAGTGTTCTAAGCATAAAACCTTGGAAGTAGGATAAACAATATTCTAAGATTGGACACCTAATTATGCTTACATAATACATATGCAAACATTATAGAATACTAATAACTGTTTTATTATTCGCATTGGCTTCCTATGGCTGATGATCTTTTATTTATCCTTTATTACGTACCACAGGATAAAGAATAAATCCAGAATGAGTGTTTACAAGCAGCGTGTTGAAGCCGGTGAAACCCATGAAAAAAAAACGTCACGCGTCTCCTTGACATCCGCATTTACAAACTTTTTCCAAAATTTGTCTTTCAAAATTTAACTCTTAACAATAATTACATAAAATTAATATAATAATCAATAATTACCAATACAAATACTACTTACATCTTATTTATTTAGTTTTTGTGAAGATTTTAATTTTTTTAAAAACATGAGACGCGATTTTTCTTGAATAATTTTGAAAATTACTGATGGATGCGATGCTTCGTGTCGTACTGACTCGAGAATGTATTAGTTTTTGAATTTTGTATTTGGAGCGGCTACGACACCGTCGTGTTCCGTGCGCTCTATCTGTTTAATCTGTGTTACGTACCTACTAAGAATAATTTAATTACATAACGTATCTCAGGAAAAAAAAAATCTTTCAATGTATCCAAACGCAATAACTACATATTCCATCAGTCTTTAATTGGTCAACAAGTGTTATTGTAAATACGCGTAGTTATGAACGAACGCAACGTATGCAGTATGACCACTCACACACACGACCCCTGTTCTTGCTCTTGACATGCGGTCACTTGCCACGCATAATAATAGATTCAAATGATTCATGTGGAGCTTTACTATGTTTGTACAACACTGCTTTAGTTAGCTGGACGATATGCTTCAACACGCTCGCGTATCCGAACGATTAAAAAAATATAACGAGATTAAAAATAAAAATGCTTCGAAGTACGAACCGCGTTCGATATTCAAAATGTTGATGGTAAAAAATGCGTAGTGCGTAAACTGGCCGGCGATGTGTGTGGGTGTAGATTCTCGTTTCAATGTCGAGGCGTTTCAGATTAGGTAAGTCAATGTGCTTACATTGTCGTTATTTATTAGCTGTATCGCGCCACCCGCGCATTTCTCCACAGTAAATTATTAATAAGTAATCTGTCACATTTGTTGTCTATGGATAACATAGACATTGACAATCAAAGATAATGGTCAACTGAATTTAATTATTTTATATTAAAAAAAACTTTCTTTAATTTGTTTGGTAATTTAAATTATCTACACTAGAATAGTGTTCGAAAAAACGTAGTACTTTTGGTGTTCTGTTAAAATAAAGATCTGTATAAAAAACCAAGTTAATGCTCTATGGTGTTCGATAATTTGAATACAATTTTAGGCGGTAAAAACTAACCTCTATCATCGCACGCTCTATTGGTGCTTAAAACTATTATATTTTGCAATATTTATGTTGTTAGCTCTCTGAAGGCCAAACAAACTCACGTACGCGCAAACTCAAACAACACAGATTATAAATATTAAACTGATCTCTTCGCTATTAAGAGTGTGCAATATGTAATTTGGTGGTTGTGCAACAAATGTTTCTGGATCTCAGATTCTGGAAAAGTTAGGAGCCTGATATTTGGGTAAATGATATTTCAAAGTGTTAGCTTCGTTATGACTATACAAAATACACAATTTGTAAAACTTTTCTCGATAGTTTATTTTTTGAAAAATACATCTTTTGCTCACATTTTGCTTTCAATCTCAGGAAAAGCAAACTTATTTTCTTAAATTTTTGTTTTGTATAGAAAATTAGATGTATATCTTGAACATGGCCATTTTGTTTTTCATTATGCTGTTTAATTTTCTTGCAATTAGGTAAAAATGGTTTTGGCGCTCACGTCATAAAATTTGCATCGCGCGTCAATCGCTCCGTGCTTTTCACTCACGTAAAAGTAATTCGGCGTCTCGTTTGCGTTTCGAATTTTATCCATATCGTACCGACGCGCTGCGCGCTCTTAAAAACTCTTCTGCTAAACCTCTATACTCTATAGTCTATGGTTATGAGCGTTAACCGAAAACAAAAGCGTGCCAGTATTGGCGCGAGCGTCGGTACAAAAAAACGAAACAAAGGTTATTCCGTCAGAAGGCTCGCATTGTCTGTTTATCAGGCTATATCTATACAGGCTGCAGGTCTGCATTCCTCGCATGCCAGCGTTTATCATGGATTTGTTATTGCTATACGCGAACCGGTTTCGTGGGCCGCTTTATACGTAACGACAAAAACTATACGGATAAAAAATACTGACGATTTAGTCTGAATGAATAGTGAACCTTTATCGTTCACCCAGTGGCGTGCCAGGTTCTCAACAAGGGTAGGCTTACAAATTATACGATATTGGAACTTCTTTAATGTGAACTTGTAATACGTATGCAGGGTATACAATGTTTTGTTGCATGTATGAAGTGAACGCCACTGGTAGGTGCCTACAAATATTTATTGCATAGTGTACATAATATTTGTTGTAAAGTCTGATGCGAGCGATTAAGTGACTATAAATAATAATAAGTAGGTGTTAAAGGTTGCGAACATTTTTTCAGAAAAATATACATAGTATTTTTAGCTTTAAGCTCTAAATAATATACACAGTACACTTATAGAAAAAATAGTATTTTATAGAATAAGCAAAAAATTTACGAAGATATTATTAAATTATTTGTTGTATATTTATTTTTATAAAAATTGTATTTAACTGCATTTTTCAAGAATTTTTTGTCAAAAATAAGAGTGTCACATGGTTTTTCACATTTCATTTAAAATTACTTATTAGAATCCAACAATACACGCTATTGCTTCTGTCGAAAATTTTAATATAAGAAACATCTTCAACAGTATATAGTACGCAGACTCGATATATAGTACTTATATAACTATATATAATATGTTGCAATACGGTTGGCAACACTATAAAGTTGTCATGTCAGTGCCTAAATAATGTAGTCCAATCTCAAACTTCCGAGTTTTTAGAGAGAGAGAGAGAGAGATTTTGGGAGTGCATGTTAAACACTCTCATTCAAAAACTTGGGAATTAGGATATTAACACACACAAGGTTGTCTCATCGACATGATATATTACGAGTATATACGTATTCTTATCATTATAACACGAAAAACTAAAGAATCTGAAGTTACCTTTTAAAGAGTGAAGTTCATCTAACCTTAATTATACTGACCTGTGAAAGCCGAATTTGGCATTAAAAAAAAATCTTTACATTTTTGTTGCATGTTCTTACATTCATTTCAAACTTGAGTAAATAATAATTTTGTAACTTAATCGTGTTAAATGATATTTTGTGTTTAGAATGTAGTTTTATTTCTTGAGATCGTGATTTTTGCTCGTAAATAAAATGTTAACGATTTTTACACCAAGGTTTTGAGTGTAGGTTTTCCAGTCACGTTTTATAAAGCTAGCGATTCCGGCTTTGCTTGAGGATTTGCTATGTGAAATATTTATACATGAATGATATTATTCTTAAGTATTTAAGTAATTCTTAAAACTTAAAGAAAATAAAATGTCCCCCAATTCCCCATTCCCTACAAATTCCAAGTTATATTCACGAAAATTGGAAGATTCCACCCTTAGAAGTTTAAAGACTTTGAAGAAGAAAAATTTAAGCTGAAATGAATGCTTTTAACGTAAGAAATCGAGTTGTAATCGAGTAATCGAGTAATAAAAAAATTCAACTGACTTCAAAAACATAAAACGTACCAACTGTCCTGAAATGCGAAAAATAACATAATATTACGTTCTACCTGCTGACCACTTTGAAGTAGGTGGTAACCCGGTGATGTATTAATTTAAGCCGTTCTATAGTTGCCCTTACAATTTTTGAAAGTTCCCCTCGACTTCTCCAAGATCCATCATCAGATTCTGCATCAGATTCTGACATGATAACCATTCCAGGAGTATACCCTTTCAAACAAAAAGAGAATTATACAAATCGAGTAACATACACACAAAAAAAATCATAGACTCGAATTAAGAACCTCCTCCTTTTTTTGAAGTCGGTTAAAAATGTCATGAATTCCAACATCTGCATTTATTCAATGAGACTTGAGACTCGGTCGTGGCGTACTCCTAATTGCCGCTTGACGCAAACCAATTGGAAATTGGTATATTGATTCAAGGTAAACACTATTCATTGCGACTTGCCCGTGATCGATTTGCGATGGCCGGAATAAAATATTATTGTATAGCATAACCCGTTGCATTTGGTTATTATTATTACACTAGCTGACACGGTTTCACCGTGTCAGTTCGTTCGGTCAGTCCGTTCCCGTTCCCGTTGGAATACGGGAATAATATATAGTCTATAGCTTTCCTCGATAAATGGGCTATCTAACACTAAAAGAATTTTTCAAATCGGACCAGTAGTTGCTGAGATTAGCGCGTTCAATCAAACAAACAAACTCTTCAGCTTTATAATATTAGTATAGATTATCGTCAACAATTTATATTTGGCTCACTGTTGAGCACGAGTCTCCTCTCAGAATGAGTGGGGTTAGGTTAGTCCACCACGCTGGCCCAATGCGGATTGGCAGACTTCACACACGTAGACAATTAAGAAAATTCTCAGGTCGGTTTCCTCACGATGTTTTTCCTTCACCGTTTGAGACTCGTGATATTTAATTTCTTAAAATGCTCATAACTGAAAAGTTGGAGGTGTTATATTATTACAATGTTAGCAAAATAAATAAATTTATTATGTATATGTATTTGTTTACTGTAATATTAGCCTACTTGAAATAAATGAAGAAATATAGACTTGTTTATAGTTACGGGCGGGGCATATAGTTCGAAGAGCCGATGGACGTTGGGGTCGCAAAATGCTGGAATGGCGACCCCGCACTAGAAAGCGCAGTGTTGTTCGACCCCCCCACCAGGTGGACTGCCGACATCAAGCGAGTCGCAGGGATTCGCTGGATGCAGGTGGCTCAGGACCGTGATGTTTGGAAGTCCCTACAAAAGGCCTATGTCCTGCAGTGGACGTCCATCGGCTCATATGATGATGATGATGATAGGATTTCTTCACTTTCGATGCGCTGTTAAAAATCAATTCGAACCAGTAATTTCTGATTAGCGCGTACAACTCTACAAACAAAGCTTTATAATATTAAAAGTATGGATTAAGTACGTTTCTAGTGACGTCACTATTATCTCATAAAGGGCCTATTATTTCGTGACGAGTATAGGTTGTCCCATTCTGCGGTCTGGAGACCACTTCCTGGTATCGCTAATGTACTTTAGTTCAAATTACATTATTATTAAATAAGGCCCTCACTTGAAGGAAGTGACCATAATTATTTACTTTGGAGTTGGATTAGCCCATATACATATGTTTTGAACTTTCTTTTTCTGATTGGGATGTTATACTAAAGCCACAGATTAAAGAATAATAGGCAGATAGAACGCGTGGAACACGACGGTGTCGTAGCCGCTCCAAATACAAAATTCAACAACGAATACATTCTCGAGTCAGTACGACAGGAAGCGTCGCATCAGTAATTTTCAATATTATTCAAGAAAAATGGCGTCTTATGTTATTAAATATTTTAACAACTGTTTACAAAAACTAATGAAATAAAATAAGACAGAGATTTTTTTTGTATTTATTGATTATTAAGTATATTAATTTACGCAATTCTTGTTAGTGTTATATTTTTAGACAAGACAACAGGGAGTACAAATTATGAAAAAGGTACGAGTAGGTATATGCGGATGTCAAGAAGACGTTTGTTTTTTTTATGGATTTCACCGGCTTCACCACGCTGCTTGAAAATACTCATTCTGTATCTTCTGTATTCTGTGACTATATACATATAAATGTTCTAAGCTTATGAATCAAATTTATTTTCATTAATTTAAGAACTAGTTAATTTTAATTAACATTGTCAACCTTAGCTCCTTATGAACATAGTAATAGGTTACAGCAGCAGCAGCGTGGTGGGTGTAAGTTCCATATTTCCACTCATATACCTACGTTAACACGTTCGCTGCGGCACTGATATTTCTGCACTTTCCTCTCTTACTAAAACTTTATGTGGTGCGGTACGAGGTCCATTGACCTCGTAACTCTTGAAGACGCTAGGCGTACGAGGTCCATTGACCTCGTAACTTTTGAAGACGCTAGGTGTACGAGGTCCATTGACCTCGTACCGCAGCGAACATGTTAAAATACGTTGATACTTTTAAGAATGTTGTGTGAAATTGAATGTGAGAAACGATGCAATGCTTAAGTCCACTTACATTCGCGGAACCTGCCAGTGTATCAACAAAACGCAAGTGAAGTGTCCGGCGGTAAGTGTGAGAAAGTGTTGTCAAGTGTCGAGTGCAAAGTGACTGTTCACTTAACGTGTACCGAGTGCAGTGAATGTGTACTTGCACTTGAACTGTCGATGTATCTATGGTCGAAATTTTCTTAGAAGTCTTATGAACAAAACAAACCCGTCTTGTCACTAAAATCACATATTTCACTTACGTTATACGTAATTTCTAAAGAACAAAGTGTCTAAATCCTTTATTATACGCGTACAGTACGAATTACACCAAAAACTACACCGAATTTACGATTTATTCACATTTATTTTCTGAAAAACAAAATCACAACGAGATTAATTTGCACAGCTTAACTACGATTACGGCAATTTGACATTTCGTAACGCTAGATTGTCTATGAAAAGCAAGGATGGGTAAATAACATCGAGCGTTAACTTATCGATAAATGATAATGAATGATTCTTTAATAATTGATGTGTTGTTAGTTTAAAGATGGAAAATTGATATTTTATAATCATTTTATTTTAAAAAATAGTTTTTTAATGAAAATGTTATACAATAAATATGCTCACGTTATTCTATAGCGTAAAAGATATCTTACGAATAGTAGCATTATTCAAACACTGGTATGGATAACATTAAGTTGTAGCTGTAGAGTAATAATTATGAAGAAGGGAAAATGAGTTTTTTTTTCATGGAAACGCCGTGCTCTATAAGTATTTTCGTAATAATTAACTTTTTTTCTGACTATTTTACATATTTCAAAAATATACATGCAGGGCAGAGTCTACAGTTTTAGTTTATTCAAATACGGTTACCTATACTGGGTGTAAGGGGCATGCTAACGAAAACTTAATCCAGTGGTTCAGTACATGATTCTGAGTCTCTCAGCGTTGAAATTTTTTGTCGGTCTTTTCACGATATTGAAATTTTTTTTACAGTTTTTTTTAACTAATTACAGCTTAGAAGTACTTATTTCATCTATCTCAATACGATTTTTAATAAAAATCGTCAAATCAAGATTTTTAACAAAAACTAGCAATGTAAATTTAATTTGCAAAATGCGCGCGATCAGCTGTTTTCCAAGAGGTCAAATAGGTAGGTCACGACTAATAGGTATATATACAAAGTCACAAACAAACTGCGCTACGTTGTATTGCCGACCGCCGCCGGTGCCGAGTAAAATAATTGCTATCTCTCTCTAACCTAAGCCACGCGGCGCGGTTAATAGGTATTTTCAAAATATTGAAACTTTAGGTCCTTTCGCTAGACGCTACGCCATTTTTTCTTTAGTTCGTGTTCAGCGGTCTGTTGACAAACAAACCAAAATTCAAAAACTTTTGTGTATGTTTTATGTTCTGTTAGTAGTGATTTTCTGTAACGAATACTCATACAATTGTGTCGTTTGTATTGTGTGTGTTTGTGTGTGTTGACTGAGAAGTCTTGAAATGCTTAGATCAAATCAATTCAGTACTCATGAATATCGTACCTACTACGACGACATAACGTCTCGTAAACGAGAAACAACCTGAAGTAAGGTAACTACCTGTACCTAGTTAAAAACTTGTAAAGTATAAAAAATAGGTATTAGATAGGTAAGTGTAGCCAGCCGATTTGCTGTCGATGCGTACGTACCTACGTGTACGTACGCAGTAGATTGCGGAGCGTTGTTATCGCATTATTCGCTGTACATTGCGTGCTCAAAATTTTCAAAATCTGAATTTTCTTATTTCCGACGTAATTGGTATTTAAAATATCGTTGTGGAAACTAAATTTAACCTCTTCATGCAGTTTTCGGTATCATGTCCCTTACACCCAGTATGTACGTGGATACGTGCACACTTTTTTGAAGTATAAGCAAATCTTGGACGTTAGTACGTCCCCAAAAGATTAAAGAAAGAGACGGCCGCGTGGCGCAGTGGGTAGTGACCCTGCTTTCTGCATCCACGGCTGTGGGTTCGATTCCCACAACTGGAAAATATTTGTGTGATGAGATTGAGTGTTTTTAAGTGTCTGTGTGTATTTATACATTTTATAAGTGTATATGTAGCGTATTTATACATTATATATTTATATGTAGTATATAATTGTATATTAATATTATAATATCAACTATCTTAGCATCCATAACACAAGCTACTCTGTATGCTTACTTTGAGGCTAGATAGTGATGTGTATTGTTTAAGTATATTTATAATAATAATAAAAAAAAGATTACCCAATTTCTTAACCACGCGTACCCATAGGCATAAACCGTGCACCGTTCACCGTTTGTGACACGTGATATTTAATTTCTTAAAATGCACACAACCGAAAAACGTTACTATACGTTCCCTTTTAAGATAACGTAGTATAGTAACGGATATTTTAGTTTAGGTATTTCAGTTATAACGATACCTACTTGATATCGTTCCGATGCCCGCCGTTAACTTCTCAACCCTACTGATTGTCTTTGATTCATAGTCGGCCATTATTGTTGTGTAAAAAAGTCATCTAAGAAAATTTCGACCATACGTACAACTTCGAAATTGAATTGCCCTGTTGATCCAGTGATTAGTTAGTGCGGATATGGATCATAAGGTTTGGGTTTGAGTCCTAGGTTGCGTTATTATTTTAATTGTTGGTAGGTATTTAGATTTTCTTCTTTACGTCGTCGTCGTCGCTCGTCAGTTCCCCACACGCACGATTTCACACTCGCGCAGTCTTTCCCTCTATCGCCCGCATATCAAGGAAGTGTTATTTTTAACCGACTTCAAAAAGGAGGAGGTTCTCAATTCGGTCGGTATTTTTAGGGGTCTGATGTATTCGTTTAAGATGAAATTTTACACTAAAAATGGAAAAATAATAAAAATTTTAATAAAAAAAATACAACCGACTTCAAAACTTAAAAACGTACCCACTAAACTAAAAAGTGAAAAATAACATCATAATATGTTCTACCTGCTGATCAGTATGAAGGCGGTGCTTAGCCGGTGTTGTCTTAATTTAAGATATTTCTGACAGGACCACATGAAACAACACTGTCTGCAAAATCTAAATCTATAAGATATTCTCACATGGCTTGAATTAATACATCATCGGCTTCGCACCCCCTTCATACTGAACAGCAGGTAGAACATATTATGATGTTATTTTTCACTTTTTAGTTTAGTGGGTACGTTTTTAAGTTTTGAAGTCGGTTGTATTTTTTTTATTATTTGTTCGAAATATAATAGTGTAGTAGGCATAGAGAGATAGAACTTTATTCAATAACCGTGATAGTAGGTCATTAGTGTCTAGCTAATATATCCTTAACATTTGATAATAATAATAATAATAATAATAATAATAGCCTGTATTAACAATTTACCTTAATATAAAAAACTATACAATATAAAAAAATTACGACACCGGTAAATCGTCTTGCCTTTCGGCATATGCCTCCCCCAAGATCGTCCATGCCTTGCGATCATGAACTTTCCTTTTCCTAAGTGTTCCTGCTGTCATCTTCAAATCATCTTCTTAATGGCCTGTCGCGTTTCCTTTTGTTGTCTCTAGGGTTGCGTACATAACATAACATTTGATAAACGAGACTAAATCTAGGAACTTCATGTCTCGACGACAACCGTTGTGTCCGCTACAGTCACGGTCGGTGGAGATACGGTTTTGCGGTGACGGCGATAATCTCTGTCTAGTGAGAGGTACCTAAACATCTAAAAAGATTAAAAAGAACTGATTAAAAACCCAAATGAATAAAACATTATAGACCACTTTATGATCAAATTTGTAGACGCGTGGTTCCCGTTCCCGTGCGAATACGGGGATAAAATATAGCCTATGACACTCACAAATAACGTGGCTTTGTAGTGGTAAAAGAATTTTCAAAATCGATTGAGTAGATCCAGAGATTAAACCCTACAATACCACAAACTTTACCTGTTTATAATATTGGCTGGTGGGACGCATAGGCCGTGGCTAGTTACCACCCTACCGACTAAGACGTACCGCCAAGGGATTTAGCGTTCCGGTACGATGTCGTGTAGAAACCGAAAGGAGTGTGGATTTCATCCTCCTCCTAACAAGTTAGCCCGTTTCCATCTTAGACTGTATCTTAACTTACCATCAGGTGAGATTGTAGTCAAGGGCTAACTTGTAAAGAATAAAAAAATAAATATATATATTAGTATAGCTATTATTATAATAACAGATACTAATAACAGATATAATAACAGATAATATACCATGCCTACTACGTCGACAAATAATCTGTTTTTATTCGAAACACGTTGAACTTTTGTCCTAAACACCTTGCATATTCGACCGAAACAAAAATGTAACTCTATGCTCAAGTCCGTGTACCGGATCACTCACTTCCGCCGCGGCCCCAAACTATAAAAAGAAAGAAACAAAACAATTCTAATAAATCCACTTGCACTCGTTTTATATTTATTGACGGCGGTTAGTCTTTTGGGGACAGTATAGCGGCCATTTGCCGCGTGAAAAAAAAACAAAAAAGCGTGATTAACAGTTAATAGAGCCGTGATAGCCCTGCGGGTATGACCTCTACCTCCGATTGCAGAGGACGTAGGTTCGAACCCGGTCCGGGCATGCACCCGACATTTCAGTTGTGTGCATTGTAAGAAATTAAATATCACGTATCTCAAAGAAAAAAAAACATTGTGAGGAAACCTGCATACCAGAGAATTTTCTTAATTCACTGCGTGTGTGAAGTCTGCCAATCCGCATTGGACTAGAGTGGTGGACTATTGGCCTCTCATTCTGAGACTTGAGCTCAGCAGTGAGCCGAATATGGTTGCTGTGAACAGTTAATATCTGGGTATAAAATTTGGATTTTTGTGGGTTTTGGTGTTTTTGAGTATCGTAAGCAATCGGTGGTTAGGGACAGATTATCAATGTTTATTGACTTCTAATTTTGACCCTTGATCCAACAGTCAAGCGAAAGGTAGTTAAGGTGTTGGTGAAAACTTTTCGCCAATACCATTAACTGAAATGACTATCGGAAAACCTTCGATTGGCTCAACATTATTCGTCGCCGTTGATCATTATTGTTTATTGCAATTCAGCTAAAAATTAGGGATGTAACAGTGCGAATGAAGCGAGCGATTCCACTTACTTCTTAAACAAAAAAAAAATTAGTAAATTCATAAGAGAAATCAGAATAGGAGAAAGTGTTTGATCAGCGTTCCGCACCGAATAACGCAATGTTAGTAGATACGAGTACCTTATTATGTACATTGTACAGTGATCGAGAATCTTACAAAAATCTATGTAATTATACAAATACTAGTGGATGCCCGCGACTTCGCGTAGATATCAGTTTTCACTTAGTCATACATACACACTTACACATAAACATTCGCCTTTACAATATTAGTGTAATATCCAATTGTTAAGGGATCTCCCGCTGGACTATAATTATGTTGTACCTCCTCCTAACACAGTCTTTCCAGACTAGTCTTAGCCGTTTCAGGGATTAGCCGGAAATACCAGATAGATCATTCATCATCATTCATCATCACTAACAATTAACACCCATAATTGTTAGTGATGATGAACTGTTGAGCATGAGTCTCCTCTCAGAATGAGAGGGGTTAGGCTAATAGTCCATCACGCTGGCCCAATTGGCAGTCTTCACACACGTAGAGAATTAAGAAAATTCTCAGGTATGACGGTTTCCTCTCGATGTTTTTCCGTCACCGTTTGAGACACGTGATGTTTAATTTCTTGAAATGCACATAACTGAAAAGTCGGAAGTGCATATCCCGGTCCGGATTAGAAACCTACGCCCTCCGAAGACAAAGGTCATATCCACTGGGCTATCACGGCTAAGTGCAAAATTACATGTAGACACTTTTTCATTTATTTTTATAACTAACGGACTTCCTGACTTGGCCCGCGACATCAGTGTAAGTTTTCATCCCCTTAACATCGACAGTCAATCAAGACAGTCAATGTACCAATTACCGTAATCATAACTTGAAATATGACAGACAGATTGGAGTAGCATGGTGGGTCAAAGCTCCATATCCCCTCTCCCATGAGCAAGGAGGCCTGGCCTTGTAGTGGACCGTTAGATATGAAATAATGATAATAAATTGCTTAAGACAGTGGTTTCCAAACTTGACTGGACTCCGATCCTCCTAACAAAAACGGACTAAGTTGGGACCCACCTATTTCTTGGCCGTCTTAAAAAGGTTCATAAAATATTAGTAACGCACAGATTAACTACTAGCCTGACTAAAAGTCAGAGGAAAAAAAAACAGTCAGGGAAGCCGTCCGGAAGTTTCACTACGTGGACCAACTGAGTTTGTAACAAAAGTATATTTTTTCATTTGTCATTAATTAACTGACATCATCACAGACAACAATAAGCAATTATTTTAATTTAATAGTTAGACTGTGACCGTCCGGCTGTTAGCCCGATCGGTCAGGTTATCATAAGTCTCAAGGTCAACTCAATATTCGCTCGACCCCACCTCTGGGTCGCAACCCATACTTTGGGAACTCCTGGCTTCACATTTCCCAACTCTTGCAAACATCGGCCATGTGATTTACTGCAGTGGTAATTGTCGTGTATTACAAATAGCCAATACTTTACTCAAATGTCAACAATTTAGATTTTTCGATAAGAAATATGTACATTACTCAGCCAAGGAAATTATTGCAATTAATTGCATTATTCGTTGCAATTTTGTTGCAACAACATCAAACATCAAACATCATGACTGTTTTGACAAGCGTTATTGCAATGTTGTAAAAAATAGTATTTTATTTTTATAAGAATCGTAGCCCGCCATTCCGTATTAAAGTAGCGTGTTGGGTGTAGGCTCACCTATAAGGAGTAAGGCTTGGCCAATGACCCACAGAAGGTCATTAGAAATATGCACTATCCTTTTAACTAATCCAACGGGTTTTAATGTTATAGAGTTTTAGCAATAGAGTAATTCAAGAGAAAAGTCTATATTATGTATGTATAAAAAGTACAGAAAATATATCAGAGACTAGCTGACGCCGCGCGGTTTCACCCGCGTAGTTCCCGTTTCCGTAGAAATACGGGGATAATATGGGTTAACTAACACTGAAAGTATTTTTCAAGTCGGACTAGTAAACTACTAGTCCGACTTGAAAAATTTTGTTTGAACGCGCTAATCTCAGGAGTTCCTGAGATTAGCGCGTTCAAACAAACAAACAAACTAACAAACGTTTCAGCTTTATAATATTACTATAGATTTAAAAAGCTGAGGCAGCGTCAGCCGGGCCGTACGTTTCGTCCCGGTTGGCAGCGGTTGAAACATGCTAAGCCGGGATGGGTCGCTATAGGCATCGATCGTAGATCGTTAGATGGGCCTCAAAGCGTCGCGGAATTGTCATTGGTTTCGCACATTGAGTACGTCATTACTCGTAACACATTTCTCCTTATTCATGTTGTGGCTTGTGTTTTTACACTTCCAAAATGAACACTAAGACATAATTAAGGGATTAAAATGAAAAACCTGGAAATATTTTTTTAATTCCACGTCCACTCACA
This sequence comes from Bicyclus anynana, assembly GCF_947172395.1. Lineage (NCBI taxonomy): Eukaryota > Metazoa > Arthropoda > Insecta > Lepidoptera > Nymphalidae > Bicyclus > Bicyclus anynana. The sequence goes on from NC_069086.1 coordinate 15,659,341, forward strand.
GCATGCGTTTGTTACGTACTAAGATAAGATGTGCGTGCACGTATTTGGGTAATAACATAAAATTCTGCGTTCTTTAGTATGGATGGGCCCATCTAACGATTTATATCGATGGCTATAGGTACTAGCTACATAGATCGCACTTAAAATGTACTTATTCCGACCTATCACGAACAATGTAATTTTATTTACATGTAAAAACGAGATATGTAAATAATTAAGAATATAAAAAATTCACGGTTACTTAAAAAGTGTTGGTATTATCATATTAGATAACGTTATAATTATTTTAATACCTGCCTGTCGTATCATCTGCATAGATACAAAATGTTATTGAACTCGATTGAATGCAATTGCATTTTATTCAATTGCGATTATGTACCTTGATGCTCCGTATTTAAAGTCGCTTTTGCGATTCAAATATTAGTAGGAGACAGTAATTTGTTAGTCATGACTGTACATATCAACATTGCATAATACAAAGTGTTATGTGAGACAGACGAGAGAAAGTTCTCTATACCTATCTTTTGTATGAAGAAACACATAATTATTAACTATTAATAAACTGTTTACTGATCTTCATCTAGCCAAAGAATTACGTATGTACATAACGGGTCTACACGTTTATTTTATAAGTTATAAGTTTAAAAATAATTACAGTGAATAACTAATTTACATAATATAATCTCTGTGACAATTGAATTTTATTTAAATAATTTTAGTATTAATTTAGATTATATATTTTCTTGAATACGTATAGCGCCATCTGTTGACGAGTAGTCTAACACGTCTTTTTTGTCCGCAGGTGACAATGGCAGTAATCACGCTTTGTATCTCGAAACAATAGTCGAAGAGACAAGCGATGACCTGCGTTCCGAACGTTCTTCCGCTGCTACATGGCTCTCTGATTCCGATGCCGATTCCGTTATTCATGTTCGAGGCACGGCAGGTAACTAATTTGTAATTACTATGACATATTTAGGAGTTCAGGATGATATTTGCTGATAATTTTTAACAATGTCAATGTTGACGAGGTGAAAGCTGATCTATGACTCCGAATATTATATATTTTATAAAGATATTTATTTTGTATTTTATTTAAATTGTTAAAAATTAAACACTAATAAAAATTTATAAAAAAAAATCAACCCTCCCGCTGCGGGACATTTGAGTGCCCAAGCAACCGGTGGTCAAGAAGTGAGGAACCTCCTCACAATACGCGCCGTCTCAAGAATCACTGCCTTTTGTATCCGACTCTTGATCCAACAGTTAAGCGAAAGCTTCTTAAGGTGTTGGTCGAAACTTTTCGCTATAAGACCATTGACTGAAACAACTATCGGAACAATAATAGTTGACTCAACATTCCACATGGCGGTAATCACGTGAGCAAGGTCCAAGTATAATGATACTTTTTCTTTTTCAGCTTAAACGATAATCTGTATCATCATGTGGAACAGTTATATCAACAATTATTGCACGACGCACTGACCGATCGACTAGCACTATATCAGGTCTATTGGCTACAATATACCTGTCAGAGATAATCGTTCTGTCCCAGTAGAACTATGCACTGTTATTTTCAAGAACTGACGCTGGGTCGTACCTATAGTAAGGCATCTCAAAATCGATAAGGCCATACTGAAGACTTGCTCTTCAGTATGGCCTTATCGATTTTGAGATGCCAGATGTTGGTGGATTATCTTGGCTACTTGATAATGTCTGTGCAAGTATTCGCCGTTAGCAAGGTGACAACACCCGGACATTATATGCCTGAGGGACTCCCCAGGACGATGACACGCTCGACAGATGTCTAGAGTGCCATCTTTCATAATATGTATAATTTATTTTTAACAGCGCCATCTTGTGTCGAGTAGAGTAACTAGCTTGAACTTTATATGCTGCCTTACGTAGTTCTTCATACTTTCATTAGATGACGCTGTTGTAAAGCTGTAGCATAATTTTTTCCGTTAATATAAAATATTTAATATGATGTGATTGGATGATGATTTTCTTCATAAACATTGTTGCTGCTGCTGTTGGTTTATGTTATTATTGAAATGATAATAATTAGGTAGGTATAATTTGGCAAGCTAAGAGTGGTACTTTCTTTCTTTATTTTTCTATTGGATTCAATCCAAGTAAATAAAAATACATCACTTTCGGTGTCATTGTCATTACCGACGCTCGAACGAGCTCGTCGTGTGCAGCGCAGGTGGCCATAGCGGGCAGATACTTAGTGAGCTTGTCTTCCTCATCCAGGCTCGGAGTGCGACAGCGAGTCTGAGAGGGAATGGGCGTGCCCGGCCAAGCGGAGGCGGCGGGAGCGCGCCTCCTCGCCCGCTAGCGTCGGCTCCCTCTCGCGCACCTCCAGCCTCGCTCAGTTCGAGTCCCTCGAGCGCTCGTGCGCAGCGCCCGCGTCCCCCAGCCTGTCGCCCGACTCGCTGGAGTCCCCGCCCGCCTCGCCGCCGCCAGCGCGCCCCGCGCCGCGCGCCCACCTCTCCGCCGAGAACCTCAGCGAGGACAGCGGCTACAGCGAGCGCGCGCGCCGCCCGCCCCCGCCCGCGCGCCGCCAGACCGAAATAGCGGCCGCGCCCGCCGCCGCCGGCAGCGCGCCGTGCCTCGCGTCGCCCAGTGCCGCGCGCCGCCCGCCCCGCGCCGCGCGCGCCGCCTCTCTGCCCGCCGAGCTGGACGTGTGCGCCGAGCCGCGCCGCCTCGTAGCGCACGGCGCGCGCTTCCGCCAGGCCTTCGACGTGTGCGACAGCTTCACCGTCAGCGTGGCCGACCTCACCGCGCTGGACTACCGCGCGCCGCGCCGCCCGCGCGTGCCGCCGCCGCCGCCGCCGCGCGCGCGCGAGCCTAGCGCCGGCAGCGACTCCACCACCGAGTCCGAGCGAGCCTTCGCGCAGGAGATGGAGGCCACCGCGCGCCGGCTCGACGACACCGCGCGCCGCGCGCTCGCCGACGCCGGCAACTACGATCGAGAGCTGTCCGTGCTGACCGCGCGCCGTCTGCGGGATTCGTGGGGCGCCTGGGATGACGTGGTCGACGAGCTGCGGCGCCGCACGGAGCCGGCTTCCGCCTCGCCCTCGCCGCCGCGTTCGCCCTCGCCCGCGCGCGATCCGGCCTTCGCCTCCACGCCGCTGCGCGCCGGCGACGCGCGCGTGCGCTCCACACCCGAGCTGCGCGCGCGCGCCCCACCGCCGCGCGACACCCCGGAGGAGCTGCGCGCCTCGCTGCAGCTGGTGGCGCCGCCCGCCGCGCCCGCGCCCGCGCGTTCCGTGTCCGCGGGCTCGAAGGGCGTCACGTTCTCCCCCGTGGTCGCCGAGGTGAGCTGGCGCGAGTCGAGCGCGAGCAGCGGCGCGAGCTCGGAGCGGACGACTAGCTCGAGCTCGAGCGCGAGCGTGGACGCGGCGGACGCGGAGGTGGTGGAGGTGGAGGGGGGCGGCGCGGAGGCGCGCGCGCCGGCCGCAGAGCGAGCGATGGCGGACGCGGGCGCGCGCGCGCCGCGCAGTCGCATAGCGGGCTTCCTCTCGCGGTTCGCGAACTTCCGATTCTCGGGGCGCAAGGAGAAGAAATGCCGCGCAGGCGCGACCGCGCTCGGGCGGGCGGGCTCGGCGCCGGGCGGGCCGGCAGACGCGGCTGTGGCAGCGCCGCCGGCGGCCGCGGGGCCGCAGTTCGTGCGCATCCCGCTGGCGGAGGCCCAGGTGGCGGCGGGCGGCGTGGCGCACAAGCCGCCGCGGCCGCGCCCGCCGCCCGCGCCGGCGCCCGGCGTGCTGGAGACGGACGTGGACACGCAGCGCACGGTGCTGCACGCGCGCTCGCTGCTGGCGCTGGCGCCCGCCCCGCCGCCGCCGCAGCGCCCGCCGCGCCCGCACAAGTCCATGGAGTTCCTGCTGGACAAGGACAGCGCGCAGGCCGTGCAGGTGAGTGCGCCGCACTGTTTACAAACATCGCGATCGATGCCGGCCGATGAACTTTGCATTTGGCAACTCACGCCTTACCAATATTAATTTACATTTTGATTTGCCTTTATTACAAGTAGTTTATTTGTTTATAACTTTGCGTACCTTTTTCGACCTTTATAAATTAGCAATGTTAGAAAGACTGCGACAACTAAATCTAATTACACAGCTCTTTCCCCTATCTACGTACTCGTACTTACATAACAACGTAATATATATCACGCATACGCACAGTACCGCATAGAGCACTCCCTATGCAGCGGCACAGTCTGGAACAGTAAACTCCGCACAGTAATCCACGAACAATGCGCTATGTAAATGACAACATTCCCAGTAGGGAGCGCGCAGTATGTTCGCACGCAGCACTCGAGGGCGGAGGTGAAAGTTCGACCATCTGCACACCACGCGGCTCCATATCGCTAGCCCGCAATGGGCGTAACTGTATTATCAAAACGTATGCGTTGAAACCTATCGCACGATCGCGGTCTAAATACCAACACCCATACTCACACAAACTACCAACCAACCATTATTCTCAGAAATTTCACATAGAAACTTCTAAAACAATTGATTTGACCCGACTGAGTTATAAGTATAAGACGTATCGTATAGATAAGATAACAAAGCTTTTACCTAAAGCAGAATATCTCTTAACTAACCAAATAGTATAAAGCTCTTGCCAGACATAAAGATGTACATTGTTGGATCATAAAAGGATTCCAACAAAAGATAAAAGTACAAATTCTTTTTAATCTGAAATCTGGTTATTCAAAGCGCTTTGAAAACCGTAAAATTAGTAATGACACCGGCTATTGTTCACAAATATTTAGCATACAATACGAGACCTTTGACTGTACGTCGATGTGATGCAAAAATAAACATTTCGTATATAAAACAATAGGTACACATTTAACGTACTTAATACTTAAACTTAAAGCTGTTTCAATAAATAAGTTAGTTTTAATTTGGCTTGTTAAAAGCATCAGCTAGAATTACTCTTCAACCAAGATAAAGTAATGATTTTAGAACAATATTACTGTGAAATAAGTACTTGTCTTTTAAACAGATTTTCTTTTGAGTTTGCAAATTGCTCTATAATTTGTTTGTCATAATCTGCTAATTTCGTCCTCGCGACTATCAAGGGAGAATCTCCGTCGATGATCGTGATGATTTACCTACTGAACCCCAAGTTTTATCCCACATCGTACCTTGTGAACTAAGCCAATTTTTTAGCTATTTTTCAAACTATTCTGTTATAATTTTACGCAACCCGAAGTTTGAGCCCAGTATAGAGATTATTTTCCTTGTATCATCCCCTTAATTACTTACCCTTTGACCAGTGATCTGTAAAACCAATGGAAAAACGAATGGCCAATGTTATGTAATGTTTTAAATATAGCTAAGCGTTTCCTGGTTAAAAGTGATACTCATATATTAACTCTTACCGTATTTTATCTGCCATGCTTACTGCAGCTAATCAGCATTGCTGTCTAAGCATAGTTACTGATAAAGGCGTAGACTTAACACGATGCTTCTGGTTGATGGACACAGCACTTTGTAAGACGAGTTTCTTGCATGCTAGCAACCTAGATCGATGATGCATGCCCTGTTTTGCTCTGTTTATAGACATTGTTTTTGACTTACCATCAGGTGGACCATCTGTTTCATCTACTATGAGTATTTAAAAGAAAAAAAAATACCGGACATGTGCGAGTCGCACTCGCCCACTGTGACTAAGGGTTCCGTACGTAAGATCATTATATAGTTCTGGAACCAAATTGTGCAGTTTTTACAGACCTTCCCGAATTTCGAACCCTTTGTTTTTTAACTTTTTGCACCGCCAATGTCATAGTTCTAGGACAACGGAAAGTACTCTATTAACTTTTGAGTCCCTTGATAGTGTCGAAATATGCGTTTTTATGTTGAATAATTATAATTTGTTTTTTATTTTTTAAATTTTTGACAACTTTATGGAACAGTAGATCACAGTAAATCACAGTAAATACGGTTTAAATTTCAACTTGATACCTCCTCGTGTTAAATGAAGATTCTTGACAGACAGACGGACATCAAAGTGATCTTATAAGGGTTCCGTTTTTTCCTTTTGAGGTACCTACGGAACCCTAAAAATAGGCAAGTCTGAGTCATAACAGCTGTTCTTGGCTTATAATTTCGGGGTCATTGTCATCAAACGTCCTTAGTTGTAAAACAATTAGCAATGCTTCATACAAGTCCCACGCTTGCTTCAGTGGGTATTCTTTCTTTATTTTATACTGTGGGTAATTAACTTGATTCATGTTTATATTAATTTTATACCTAATTTTTAATCTTTAATAATACAATGTAAAGCAATTAAATTTGTAAAACAAGAAATAAAACTTTAAAATACTACCTTACAATACAAAGTAAAAAATATATGTAAGGACTAAAGCCTTTTGTGGAACCAGTTGACCTATTCACTAATTTGGTATTTATTAACAACCTATTAAAATAAACATCAATACAATTAAGAAATGACACCTGCCTACTATCTATATGATATCCACTAAGTAGGCACCGGATGACATTCGTTACATAGAATCTCAATTTCGTATATATGTCAACTAAAATACGTCAAAGTTATTGAATTGGACTGCATGTACCACTAACACGAGCGTCTTTTGTTAAATACACAGAAGAAGAAGAAGTACCCATTTATATAAAAAACCTTTTTTAAAACTAATCTACTTAGTTTTAAAAAAGGTTTTTTTATATAAATGGGATCTTCTTCTTCTTCTTTTTTCGTGGGCCTTTTCCGCACTTGGCCAATATATAAATGGGATAAAAACTTAAAAAAAAAAAAAAACATACGTTGAAAAATAATTGAATCATCAACATCACAGTGCTCATCATGCGTGAGTGCGTATTCGAGATGAGACTTATTATGTACAACTAAGTATTATTTTGTTACTGTAATTTCATTGAAAATGTATTAACGGGTTAACTGTTATAAATTCTGAACACAATAAATTGATTCTGGTTGCATAATTAGCGGTTAGATATTATCCGTGACACAATACCAACCTAGTGGTTTCTGATGTCATCGCACCAAACGATGAATAATAATCAATTTATTACCATTCACACCTTGATCGGTGCAATGTGGAACCAAATGCCTTATATCTGAACTATGTATTGCTCGTTTGCGTAGATTTCGTCAATCACTTTAAGCCAAATAAACACGCTTGCCAAACTAAACAAACTGTAGGTACTACGTATAGCTTTTGGCATTGTTTGCGTAGGTTTGCAAGCATTAGTCTCTGATCCGATACAGTCTAACAAATAAGCTTTAATAACGAAGGCCTAGCTACAGCCCCCGTTTACATGCCATTGTCCTGAACGTTTTTAACGGTTGGACGTCTTTATGTATAGACCGTTCACACTTTTAAAAAGTATGACTGTTGACCATATATTTGACGTATACGTTAAAAAAGGATAATGCCGTGTGAACGTAGCGAAAGACTGTACAGCTTTCAAGAGACTTTAGGCGTCATCATCATCATAATTATCAGCCGAAAGACGTCAACTGCTGGACATAGTATTACTGAGACTGGCAGCGTGACGGCAGGAATGTGTAATCAGCAATGAAAAAAAATATATAATTCCAACAAAGTGTATTGTCACCAACAAAGATCACGCTCGTCTGTCAAATGATCCTTTAACCCTACGCACAACGTTCACAAGTGCGTGACTCCACTCAAGACATTATCTGTCATTCTAGGATCTTATTTTGGTTACAGTGTGATTTGTTAATTAAGTTGTCCTGGCAAATATTGTGAAACCTATGTTAAACATTGGTTTTCTAATTTTTTTTAATCCATTTTTGGAGGTTCTGCTAAAAATATAGTTTGTTAGATGAAACTCGTGGGCTCTCGTAACAACTGGCCTCTTGCATGGACCTCCAAGCACAAAGGTCTCGAGCCGCCAGCATTCAGCGGCTCCCTGCAACCCGCTTGTTATCCTCGGTTCACCTAATGGGCTCGGTTCAACTGCGCTATATGCGCCATATGCGCCGACGTATGCGCCAAACTTCGAGTCCGTTCTGATATTGCAACTGCGAAGCATATTATTAACACGGCACGTTTAGTGCGCAACCTTACGCCTCGTGTTCAGATCTCTCTTCAGTTCACTCTATCGTCGTTATCAACCCGTATACGGCTCACTGCTGAGCTCGAGTCAGAATGAGAGGTGTTAGGCCAATAGTCCACCCCGCTGGCCCAATGCGGATTGGCAGACTTCACACACGAGAATTAAGAAATTCTCTGGTGTGCAGGTTTCCTCACGACGTTTTCCTTCACCGTTTGAGACATGTGATATTTAATTTCTTAAAATGCACACAACTGAAAAGTTGAAGGTGCATGCCCCGGACCGGATTCGAACCCACACCCTCCGGAATCGGAGGCAGAGGTCATATCCACTGAGCTATCACGGCTCCTTACGGCAGGTTCACTCTATGCTACTACGTATCTGATGTGACACAGATCTAAAATAAAATTAACTTACTTCACTTGTTTTGCAATGTATTTTGCTCCATTCCACCAGTTCACAGTTGAAATAAATGAGTTTTTCCATCGAATACTATTTGAGGTCGACATTTTGTTCCAATTTTATTGTCGATTCGCAGTGAAATGCTTTTGGTTGAGGCGTTTTTCGTCGATCGAATGAAAAAGATATTGTTTTTTGACGTTTGTTATACAAGTCCAGTTTTCTTTGCATAACGGTTATACCACTAATGTTTTGTAAACCCTGCCTTTACCTTTAAAGAAACAAAATTTAGTTTAGTTACCTAATTTTTTTTGTTAAGTCACTTGTTCCGTTCGTATATTAGCCTGGGCGACTTCGGATTTTGGACTATATTTTATAGTACATCATATTCAAATCCAAATTTACATCCAAAAGTCCAAAGTTAGGAAGTTTGTTGGTACACGAGGGCGCAACCCCTCGTGTTTTAGTTATAGGCATAATTTTGACTCTAAACTGTAAAACCGTCAACTCCCTTCGGAGCAGGGATTAATCTACTAATCCTTTGTGGAGGATTAAAACAGGCTAATGAAGACCGAGCCGTGATAGCTCTGTGGATATAACCCCTGCCTCTGATTCCGGAGGTTGTAGGTTTGATTTCGGTCTGGGGCTTGCACCTCCAACTTTTCAGCTTTAATGCATTTTAGGAAATTAAATATCACGTGTCGCAAACGGTGAAGGAAAAACATCGTTAGGAAACCTGTATAGCTGGGAATTTTCTTCATTGTCTACGTGTGTAAACTCTGCCAATCCGCATTGGCAATTCAAGCCTATTGTGGACTATTGGCCGAATCCAGACTACTGCTGAGACGAGCAGGAGACTCGTGCTCAGCAGTAAACCGCATATGGGAATGATGACCTAATTTTTTACCGAGTTGAAAATTAAAAAAAAAAATGATACAGGCCAAGATAGCAGTGTAACTATCAGTAGGCAAAGAACCTGATAGTAAAAAGGTTCTGTTTTTACCTTTCTCTTTCTAGGTTAATCGTAAACTTGGAAAGGTACTAGAAAGGAAAACTTTCAATCAATTTTCCGCTTGGTGTACGTGTTAACTCTTTTACGTTTTTAACCGAGTTAATTCAACTCCTCAATAGCTCACAGTTAAGGGACTGGACTCGAAACGATAGGCCGGAGATTCAATTAGCACAACTAACACAGACATCGGATACACTCGGTTGGATTATTGAAAAATCATTAAAATAATAGGGATGATGACAGTTTTTTAAATTGTATATAAATTAAAAGTATGCTAATAGTAAAGCATTTTTGTGAAAGGAACAGGGTATCTGCGATCATTACTTTCGGAGCTACAGGGATTTAAAGGGTCAGATTTGCGGCCCATACAAATTGGCACGAACTAATGACGTCGTAGGTAATGTAATGATCGTTAGATTTGTATGTGCGTTCAAACAAAATTACTGATATCTTTGTTATTTGTGCGTTTATGTTTATAGTTCATTTATTAAAAAATGTCACATTTAATGTAAGGAAACTAAAACTGTATGAATTTTCATCTAATTACGATAAAAGATTTTTAATAGATTTTGAAATTTTATAATCTCATTTATTTTGCAAATATCCAGACAATCTTTGCTTTTTATGTATAAATTAGTTAACATTGACCCTATTTACCCGAATGTATCATAAAAATCATTATATTCAAACATAGTCATCATCCCCATTTTTATATTACTTACTTGAACTTCTTTACTTTACTTGAATAAATGGGGTTTCCGCAAAATCACCGCAATAAGTTATCCGAATTTAGCTACTACACTGAGCGCACACATGCACAATTTTACGTTTACTTACATTATGTATACAGGGTGTTGAGGAGTGTTTTCCATTACCTCAAGGTGTTGACGAGACGAGACGAGAGGCGAGAGATGGGAGCCGAACTGCATAACTAATAGATAGATAAATTCTTATTGCACATAAAAAAAAAAAAAAAACAATATTCATCAAGTAACAAAATAAGTGGGTAGAAATATGCACAAAGGCGGTCTTATCGCTAATAGCGATCTCCTCCAGACAACCCGCAATGTAAGAATCAAGTAATAGAAAACGGATAGTGTTATAATAAATAAACTACATAACTTTACATACTAATAATACATACATACAATGGTAAGACTAATATTATTTAGTCCCACGAAAAAATAAAACGATGAAAAAATATTGGATAGAAGCAGGCGTTACTTTGCGGAAGTTCATCATGATTATATAATGATTTATTTATTTTGCTATCATCCGCGAAAATTCGGCGAACCCATGCGACAACGTCACCCAGGTCCGACAAAATACTCTCTACGTACGTTTCACCCCGAAACCGGAGCATCCTCAGGAGATGTTGACTCTACAACGTGCAATTGCAAAGTCTTGATGAAAAAATATCCTACATATTACTAATATTATAAACGCGAAAGTTTGTACGGATGTTTGGATGTTTGTTACTCTTTAACGCCGCTACTACTGAAACGATTTAGCTGAAATTTGGAATGGTAATAGATTTTACTCTGGATTGACACATAGGCTACTTTTTATCCCGAAAAAATCCATGGTTTCCCGAGATTTGCGAAAAGTGATGATTTTGATGATATGAATGTTTGTTACTCTTTCACGCCTCGACTATTGAACCGAATTAGCTGAAATTTGGTATTAAGATATATTATAGCCTGAATTAACACATAGGCTACTTTTTGTCCCGGAAAAATCCATTGTTCCCGAGGGATTTGTGAAAAACTAAATTCCACGCGGACGAAGTCGCGGGCGTCATAAAATAATTTAGATTTGCCATGCGTACCGCGACTCATATTTTTTAGTTCATAATGAGTACTGATTACTTCAGAAATATGAATTTCAAGATTTAATCTGATGAAATTATAACTTTTTCTCAGTTGGCTAACTTGAAGAAGCCCTGGAGACTCTTCAAATGGTAATAACCGTGAACGACACTTGACTTTTCAACAGAAAGAACGATGGTTGCCGAGATTAGGCCCCTTCCAGCCAAAGGCTTTGCCTCTTTGACATAAGCTTAAGCTTACAGACGCTAAGGATTTTAGATGGCATTTTTAAAATGTTCTCCTTGTTTATTTGCATACTGAAAGCCTTTTGTTCTACCTAAGAAGGATAAATCAAAATAAAACGAAAAGAGATGGTCCATTTCAGGTCCACTTTTGTACCCCGTATCATTAAAATTTAATAAATACATGGATTTTAATAAAATCTAAATAAGTGAATAAAAATAAAAATAAATAAATAAAATTAAAACCCAAGTTTTTGAGTTATATCAAGATGGCGCCCTTAAAGCAACTATGGCATGACAATTGACAGCAAACATCAAAATGACAATCCGCCATTATTGCCCATATTAGTGTTGCATTTCTTGGGACAGAATAAATATTATTTCGAAAATATTAAAGTAAATTCGTAGATTTGTATAATCGAAAATAGTTAAAAATTTCATTTTCTTTTATTTCCGTCAGGGTACAATGAGTGATCCTGGGCCCCATACAATTTTGGACCATCTCCTTTTTTACAATAAAATCCTATGGATATAGGTCCTATGGTATTTCCCGGATTCGCCAATACTTTTAACGTGGTTGTTTTTTTTTTAATTAATTCATTTTTAACTGGTTACATTATACTAGTTGACGCCACGTGGTTTCACCCACATAGTTCCCGTTCCCATAGGAATACGGGGATAATATATAGCCTATAGCATTCCTTGATAAATGAGCTATCTATCACTGAAAGAATTTTTTAAATCAGACCAGTAGTTCCTGAGATTAGCGCGTTCAAACAAACAAACAAACTCTTCAGCTTTATAATATTAGTAAAGATTCTTATACTAGCTAGAATTACGTCGGTTTCACACGAACAATAGCAAAATAAATCAACTATTATTTATTCATAATGAGCTTCTAGAAAATGACACAAGTATTTTTATATTCTTCACATTGTATTGTATTGCTATAGATTGAAATCATATTTATTCAATATATCTCTTTATTGCAACAAAAAAATGATACATACAAAATTATAAATAACTAGCTGACGCCGCGCGGTTTCACCCGCGTGGTTCCCGTTTCCGTCGAAATACCGGGATAATATATATCCTATAGCCTTCCTTAATAAATGGGCTATCTAACACTGAAAGAATTTTTCAAATCGGACCAGTAGTTATTAAGATTAGCGCGTTCAAACAAACAAACAAACTCTTCAGCTTTATAATATTAGTATTGATGATAAAATGCACTGCAAAAGGCGACCTTATCACTAATAGTGATCGTAATAATATTGATGTAATGAATACTCATTTTATTTATATCTTTTGTCTTCACATATAAGATAGTGCAAAAGGTCGTGTCAGGTTAAATGAAGCGATAATCTTCTGCTATGTTTAGAAATAGGTCAACAGAGGCTTCAAGCCGTTTGCTGTCTCCACATTGGCGAATATCCAGCATTATGCAATGTTTTAAACAACAAAAAAATAGTGCTATTTACTAATAATTAACTATTGCATGAATTCTAAATTTAACTAACAGGCAGAAAATTAATAATCTTTATTCTTTATGTATGTAATCGTAAATGAACAAACTGCAATCTAATGGCATGCGTCCACAGATCCCCATGGTATCGGACGCATCGCATCTTATGGATTAATTAATTTTACGGTAGATGAAATTCGTACGATGCGGATCAGTGGACGCACTTGTATGACTTTCTGTACGTAGATTGCTAAAATCCGATTGATGCGATGCGTCCAGTACGTATAAGATGCGGATCAGTGGACGCCTACCAATAAGAACGATTTGATAAACCAAAACAGTTTACTACCTTTACTATAATATATCGTTACCGCTGCAGGGATTTGAGTCTACTTGATCGTCAGTGGCTAGGATTAAAGACATCAAATAGAAGAAATCAAGTTTGCCAATTTATAATTAGTACCACAGCAAGATGGATGGACGGCTGATCCTATGTAGAAGAAGCCGGGAAGTCGACAATAGGAAGTCGTTTTCCCAACGTTTAGCTGCACTTCGTGAATGAGATAATATACCCAGCAGCTTTGTTGGATTCTGATTGGTTTCTTCCCGGCACTTTATCGGAACTCTAAATCCGTGCTAACTCCATGAACGTACTGGAACAGAACAGATCTGAGTCAATTTAAAGATAACTCGGAAGACAGTTGATCAGTTGAACGAAATCGCGGATGGTTTTTCTTTTTGTTCTGTGAATAAAATCGGCATTTGAGGCAACCGTTTTCTATAGGACATCAGTGCCGGGGTAAAATGCAGGTATGATATTGCCTTTATATATACATATATATATCACAATATTACTTTTCTTCTTCTTTCTTGTTTAAATATTGATCGGAATTATATCCTTAGGAATATTTCTCGGAAGTCCATTATGAATACATATTAGAATGTCAGTGTCTAAGACAAAAAATAAACAATTGTTTGTTACGCTTTTAAGTCTAAACCACTGAACCGATTTTGAAAATTATTTTACCGATGCAAAACTACATTATCAGCGAGTAATATAGGCTATATTTTATCCCCGTATTCCGATGAAAACGGGAACTACGCTAGTGCAACCACGAGGCGCAAATAAACAAATAACTAAATAATTTTAAATAAAATATATACGGTCAAATTAAGAAACCTCCTTTTTTTGAAGTCTGTTAAAAATAACATGAATTTTAAATAGGGAGAGATAAAGTCCAGATGGTTAATAGATATTTTTAAACAAAGCTAGCTAAAGTTATTTAATAGCAGTTTGATATATTAAACAAAAACATAAATAAACTCAGTTAGTTAGCCATTTAGATGTAAATCTTTGTGAACTGTTTTGTTTATAAATTTTGTAACTATTTGAGTATTTTTAAATATAGTTTGTGGTAATTTACTAAAGTTTGTTAGCGATGTGCTAAAGAATGAGATGCTTCTGTTTCTTGATATAAATTATATCTAAAATTAGTAGTACATTAATTCAAGTTTTTTTTGAAGATATTTTATTACATTTAAACGTTAAGTGTGAGATTAATTTTAGATTGTTTCAAGTTGAAGAATATTTTTAAATTATTTGATTAACCAATCAAATTATCTTCAAACAAATTTATCTCTTATACTGTATAACCTAAACTAGCTGACGCCGCGCGGTTTTACCCGCGCGGTTTTCGTTCCCGTAGGAATACGGGGATAATATATAGCCTATAGCCTCCCTCGATAAATGGGCTATCTAACACTGAATTTTTCAAATCGGACCAGTAGTTCCTGAGATTAGAGCGTTCAATCAATCAAACAAACAAACTCTTCAGCTTTATAATATTAGTATAGATTCCAATTTCCAAACCCATCATCAAATTTAGAATTGTTCTAGCTATCTAAAACCAAACGGGGGGCTGTTAGGAGTTTATTATGAACTAGCTGATATTACGGTTTTACCTGCTTGGTTCCCGTTCCCGTATGTATACGGGGATAATATATAGCCTATAGCCTTCCTTAATAAATGGGCTATCTAACACTGAAAGAATTTTTCAAATTTCCTGAGATTAGCGCGTTCATGCAAACAAATAAACTCTTCAGCTTTATAATATTATTTCAAAATTAAATGTCCCTAACTAGAAATTCTAATGGAATATATTGTGAATATTTATGGGACTTACTTCCGGAGTCCGACCAGCTGACGGATATCCTCCGAGCCTACCGCCACTAGATAACATTACACAACTAGGAAATTGGATTACCTACAACATACCTACTCTCGGGAGCATAGTCAGCATTGCTACTAAATTGAATTATCTCTGTTTTCCATCTTCACTTTGAAGTACCGCAATAAATTAACGTTTGAATATAAAGTACTCGTTTTGTATTAATTTTATTAAAAGAAAGCAGCATTTTTTGTTAGAAAAAAAAGCAATTTTGTTAAATTTACGAGTACGTTTTAAGAACAAAATAAAGAGAAAAGCAGGCATTTTGTCTTGAAATTGTGAATTGAAGACAATTTCATGCCTTTAGAACAAAATAGGAAAAAAAGGCTTTTTCCATTCTAAGGCATTCTAAAAAGGTGAAAGTAATAGATAACAGTATCACGTTTTATAGATTATAATTACGTCAAAGTATCTAAATAAACTAGAACTAAAACTTCAATATCTGATCAGTTTCAGACCTTACACCATCACTTTAATATCTTTTCCTCATTCATTAAAATCGGTTGTTTAAACGTTACGTTGGAACATACAATCTTACATACATAGACTGCAAAAATCATTACCCTTCCTTTTGGCTTCGCTGTAGTCAGGTAAAAACTAAAACCAAATTTTTAAATACATCTAACAATTAACAGAAATTCCTTAATAATTTTAGAAGGCTCTACCGTAACCATTTTCGGACCTGTGCACTTCCCGATCTATCTCTGATCTGAAATATTTACTTGTTTTGTCCTTTTAGATCATTACTTTATACACCATCGGGTCGCTTTAGTCGGGTTACACATTTACAAACTTTACACACACACAAAAACTTTATTTTTTTTATTAAATAAACTACAGTTCATATTGTAAACTTATGTACACTTTAATGCGTGCTGCAGTCCTTCACTTTTAATTTTACCGTTTTATTTAATCAAAATTTCAATCAATATCATTATGTAAAAAAACTGTACAGTCAGTTTTGTCTACACACGGACGATTTAAGTGAAGTTAGTTGTCTGTAGCCCGCATAAGTTGACGAAGTTTTCATTTGTATCCCATCCACGCTGCGCTCATTAAAGTTGTGATGGATGAACGGACCGGCTAATTAGTAGCGATATTTTATACGATAGTTTGTAGTGCAGTCCAAGCTAACAAGCTGATGAAGCGAACTATGAGGCCACTCGTGTAGCAGTCTAAACGATATTTATATTATAGATATGTTACGTCCCTACAAAACTTCAAAAAGTGTTAAATTGGCAGAGTAGTTTCGGAACTGATTCCTTTAACTTTTATAATCAAACTGAAATACAATCGTCGACATTTGAAGTGAAATGGTTCGGCTCAGGGTGATTTGCCCAGTGAGCAAGGTCGAGATATTGGAGATTGAATCTAAGACAACCGGTTACAGATTGATGCAATTGTATGCGCAGTGTTGCTACACCCTCAAGATATGATTGCGAAATTAGCCACGATTATAATGTAAGATTGTTGAGTAAGAAAAATATCAGTTTTTTAAGATTCATGAGAATAGAAGAAGCAAAGGAATATATAAGAATAATCAGCACTCTCTCCATCCAGGAAATTTTTTTTTTCCAAGGAAAAGCTAAGTTATTTAATAAAACCTCTGATATTACTTATGTATTTAAAGATATATTTCTTTATTATATTAATTAAAACTAAGAATTACACAGTATATTACATTTAAATTTATAATGAATAAAATATTTATAACAAATACACACCATCTAATTGTTCACCCAGAGGCAAGGTATTCAATACTCTAGTGCTATTACCCTTCTGGTTAGCAACGCTTAACCTTTGGGCCTAATAAGCGCCAGCTCTTGGGTCACCTGACGCATGGACCAATTTGTCAAACATAGCATTGAAATTTTTTTTAGTATCTGTTGACCATGGGCCTAAAGTCTCAAAGGCAAGCGCCACAAATATATATTATATATTTCTTTATTTGTTATTATACAAAATACATAATATTGGTGGTAACTAGCGACGGCCGAAGCCTCCCAGCCAGCCATTTTTATTACTTCGCTTGTTTGCTATATCAACAACGGCACAGTTAACGCAAGATCAACTGTGGATAAACCCAATGTTAGGTATCATTAAAATGCAATTTAAGCTCCTACGTATGTCGCTAATTACAATTTAATTCGTATATTTTTGTATCAAATGACGTTGTTTTATAATAAAAATTTTAAACTGTTATGAACATAACAAGGAAAATATTCTTCGTACTTCAACCAGTTAGGTATGTAGTTATATGATGATAATTATGGTCATATATTAGAGACTAGCCGACGCCGCGCGGTTTCACCCGCGTGGTTCCTGTTCCCGTAGGAATATGGGGATAATATATAGCCTATAGCCTTCGTCGATAAATGGACTATCTAACAGTGAAATATTTTTTCAAATCGGACCAGTAGTTCCTGAGATAAGCGCGTTCAATCAAACAAACAAACAAACAAACTCTTCAGCTTTATAATATTAGTATAGATATATATATATAGTATGTAACATATAATATAGTGAATAATACTGATTATGTTGCTTATTCTAGTATAAAAATATACTGAAAAAATACCAGAGTTAGTGTTTTTTGTGAGTTAGTGTAATCTCGAAGTACTTTTGAAACGTGGATACGTATATAGAGATTGAATACATTTCCTTTTTCAAGTTGAAAATAAGTAGTGTGAGTTTGAATACAGGAACTCCTTTTGTAAAGTTGGTTAAAATATGTGTAGCGTTTTCTTTATGTACTGCTGCGGTTCTTACCGTAATCTGCGACCAACTTAACTCGCGCCTTAGCGTTTTCTTTATGTATGGCTGCGGTTCTTACGGTAATCTGCGACCAACTTAACTCGCGCCTTAGCGTTTTCTTTATGTACTGCTGCGATTCTAAAGGTAGTCTGCGACCAACTTAACTCGCGCCTTAGCGTTGTCTTTATGTACTGCTGCAGTTCTTACGGTAGTCTGCGACCAACATAACTCGCGCCTTATAAATAGTCAACACACGTTACGCCAGTAGGTGCCTTCGGTTAACCGTGATCAAAAGTAAACTTGTAAACAGTTTGAGAAGCATACGGCATCGCGGTTATGAGTGTCGGGCAAGTTTGCTTATAGAACGAGACTGTCATAGCCAGATCTTCGGAAAAACTGAAAGTTTTTCATGTTCCTACGGTATCCATTAGTACGGTAGGGAAATATGAAGTTTGGATCGTGGTAGCTTTGAGCGGTAGTTTCAGATTTCAAAGTTCCAGACCCACAGCCCTTCAAGTATAAAGCGTATCTATACTGATATTATAAAGCTGAAGAGTTTGTTAGTTTGAACGCGCTAATCTCAGGATTACCGGTCCGATTTGAAAAATTCTTTCAGTGTTGTATAGCCCATTTATCGAGGAAGGCTATACTATTATCACGCTAAGACAAATAGGAGCACCAATGAAGAATGTTTCAAAGTCGCCAGTCACTTAGCTTCGTGGCGACACTGGACATAATTATGTAACCTGCTACCTCCCAAAGCCTCCACCATTATATCTAACCACCATAGTTCTAATTACATACAACTGTGGTGGCTTTGGCATACATGCCTACCGTAATTCCACATGGTGAAGCATAAGATGACAAATTGTCAGCTTTTAAAGAAGTAGCAGATGTCCTGCTGTTCCAACTGCGTAGTTCCCGCTCTTAAGCGAATACGGGGTTAAAATATAGCTTGTAACACTCACAAAAACATGGCTTTATATTGGTAAAAGAATTCCCAAAATCGGTTTAGTAATTTGAGAGATTAGTTACCCTCCTACAACTTCACAACCTCTTTATAACATTAATACCTATAGACTGGCTGGTCGTTGATGACACTCCCATGATATACGGGCGACGGGGGGAGGACTGCGCGGTTGTGAAATCGTGCGTGCGGGGAAGTGAGGTGCATCAGTCGTGGGTTTTTCATTCATCGCTACACGCGCGGAGTGTTACGAATGAAGTTGCCTAGCTATATACCTTAAGATTAAGATGGTCTGGCCGTCGCAAGCTCTTACTCCATTATGGCCTCATAGACATTCAATGCACGATCAGTCAAGTTAGTAGGTAAGAGAGAAACCGAGGTGCTAACTAAATAAACATTGCGGTCAAGGCTCATTGGAGTCAATGTAGTGCTTTTAGAAATTGGTCAGTCATGTCTGTTTAGTTATTTCTGGCAGAAAGTCTTGAACCAACTGTATGCCACTTCTACGCCATTGGCTATAATATAAATCTATAGAATGTTGCATAATTGCCAGTGCCATTATCATTGCTCACTCAATATGTATTTGTATGTCAGTTTTTTTTTATTAATATACATGTAATAATATGATGTCGAATTTGAGTTTGTTACGTTTTTCCGCCTTCACCTCAAACTTTTTTTTCACCAATGGCAAACTACATTATCTCCGAGTAACGTTGACTATAATTTATCCCCTTATTCCCATGGGAACGGGAATTATACGGACTGTTTCGATTTTTACGGGAATTATACGGGTAAACGGAGGGTTTAGTGCTAGCTTACTAACCGTAAAAATCGAAACAGTCCGTCTGAACAGTACTTGCGGACTGTTTCGATTTTTTTTGATGAGAAGTAATATACTTCTCAACATAGTTTCGATACAGTCCGCAAGTACTGTTGTGTGTGTAAGTAAGTCACGGCTAAGGTAAGGCTCTATATCCTATAGTGCATACCCTAATTAAAAACCTTATGCACACCATTGCTCTTGCCCTAAATTGGATCAAACTATCTTCACGATAACTGTTCTCGCCAGAACAATATGCTCTGTTATTAGATCATTAGCTTTATTAGAATTTAGTGCACTCAAACACAAGCCGGGTATCGGGTTGCGGCTATTAGCACATGTGGGCGATTCATGAGAAACTCGCTGCAGGATCCAATTACTGCATGTTCTTTAAGCTCTGTACTCTGAACTATACGAAATGCCATTATTTGTAGGTTTTTTTTCATTTAAAACATTTCTTTTGAATGGTCTCTGTTGATCTGTTGGTCAAATGGCAATGGTTTGTCTAGTGTCGTATCGTGCCTGTATTAAAATTAGTTGGGGGCCCAATGAAGGGTAAAGAATTCCCACAAAAGAAACAAAATCATCATCATCATATCAGCCGATGGACGTCCACTGCAGGACATAGGCCTTTTGTAGGGACTTCCAAACATTACGATACTGAGCCACCTGCATCCAGCGAATCCCTGCGACTCGTTTGATGTCGTCAGCCCACCTTCGAAGTATGTGCCCTGCCCATTGCCACTTCACTTCAGTTTCACTTCACAACTCGTTCAGCTATGTCGGTGACTTCTTCTGCGGATCTCCTCATTTCTGATTCGATCACGCAGAGATACTCCTAAAGGCTCGTTCCATAGCCCGCTGTGTGACGCTGAGCCTTCTTATGAGGCCCATAGTTAGCGACCAAGTCTCGGAACCATAGGCCACTGGCAACACGCACTGTTCGAAGACTTTTGTCTTCAGGCACTGAAGAATTTCGGACGAAAAGATGTCGCGAAGTTTCCCGTTTGCAGAAACAAACATGCTTGCTTAAAGAAATATGACAGTGACTTAATTTAAAGCATGATATTTCCCGGGTTTAGAGAAAAAATGAGATGTTTTTTCGACTTTTGTCATTTCTAAATTGACCACCACTGTGACGGGAAGATCCATCGACTGATATTATGATGATGATACGTATAAAGGAAGCTCACAAGTCAAAGCCACGGCGTGTCGCTAGTGAAAAGAAGACAACAAAACATTTGTAATACGGAGAGTGATTGTTTCAATCGGATTGGAAATGAAACACCGCATTTTCCAATGAAGTAATACAAGTGAACCCCGTAGACTAGTTCGTTTTGAGGTCACCTCGTTCCGTGGATTATATGTGGGACTGTAGGGGTAGTTTACCTCAACTCTGATTGAAACTACTTTGTACATTCAATGTATCTATATGTAACACTAGCTGACGCCGCGCGGTTTCACCCGCATAGTTCCCGTTCTCGTAGGAATACGGAGATAAAATATAGCCTTCCTCTATAAATGGGCTATCTAACTCTGAAAGAATTTTGAAAATCGGACCAGTAGTTCCTGAGATTAGCGCGTTCAAGCAAACAAACAAATTCTTTAGCTTCATAATATTAGTATAGATTGTAATCTAATATGTGTAAAAGCGAAAGGTGACTCACTCATCACGATATCTCCCGCAATACGTACAAAATTAAATTTGACAGAGAGGTAGTTTAGTCAGTTAAGTCAGAAGTAGACAAATGATTTGTTTGGGCGCTATGTCCGTGAGAATACCTCGCATGTGCTTCGGATTCAAATATACATGGACAATTGGACATATCCACGCAGCTCGACAGCGGGCCGTAGGAATGCCAGAGATGTCACTTGAATAGATTGGATTTTATTCAGATAGCGGATTGGTGCGCGAGCAATATCCGAATTCGGTCTGAGTTTTTAATATTTTTACATATTCATGAAATTCAATTGCATGGAGGCATGTATCATGTAAAATAAGTCCGCTGCTGGACATAGGCCTCTTGCATGGACTTCAAAAACAAAACTGTCTCGAGCCGCAGCATCCAGCGGCTCCCTGCAACCCGCTTGATGTCTTCGGTCCACCTAGTAAGGGGTCGACCAGCACTGAGCTTTCCGGTGCGGGGTCGCAATTCCGGCACCTTGGGACCCCAACGTCCATCAGCTCATCGAACTATATGCCACTTCAGCTTCGCGACTCGCTGAGCAATGTCAGCGACTTTCAGACAAGTTCGTCAGCGGATCTCCTCATTTCTGATTCGATCACTCAGAAAAACTCTAAGCATAGCTCTCTCCATCGCCCGCTGAGTGACTTTGAGCCTTCTAATAAGGCCCATATTTAGCGACCAAGTCGCGGATCCGTAGGTCATCCATCGCTGGCAACACGCACTGTTCAAAGACTTTCGTCTTCAGTAAAAGTTCAGTAAAATAAGTATCTAATACTTTCAAACAGTCTTCAAAAGCTACATTTTTATCATGTTTCACATTGCATTCACGTTCGTGTAACGCTACCTGAATAAATGTAACACATTTCACAAACGACACAAGTTAGCAAATCCTGCAAGGGTCCTCCATGCGCTCTGAGGTGACCTGATTTCGCAGTGTCGAGCTCCCTGGAGCGTTTGCAAGCGCCGTTGGCTCTGGTTCAACTTCTTGTGCTTCGTGAATTAATTATCTTTCGTGAAACTTCAATATACGTATGTATATGTATATGAGCTATAGCCCAGTGAATATGGCCTATTTCTTCGATTCGGAGGGCGTAGGTTTAAATCCCGATGTTTTTCCTTCGTACATGCATACCTACCTGAGAATTTTCTTATTTTTTACGTGCGAGAAGTCTGCCAATCTAACTCGTAACTTTAATTTTAAGTTTTCGACTATTATTACCACCATTAGATTAAATTAAATTATGACACAACTTGACTTTTCTAAAGTGCTTGTAAACTAAGCCTAATTGAAATAAATGAATTTTGAATTTGAATTCGAATAGAAGTAGGCGTTATTTTGCGGAAGTTTGTTTTATGAACGTTCAATAATTTATTTAACCGCGATAGACCTAGTGTCAAGCCCAATGTTAATTCTGCATGTAACTTATAATTAAGTACTTTACAGTCAATACCTTCTCAAGGATGTTCCGTTTAGAAGGTCGTGCGTCAAAAGATTTTTATCTGGATGCCGTTTTGCTTATATTGTCACGGTTTTCACGAAGATTATTAAAAATAAACAATTATACACAAAAAATATTTAATGCAATTAAACGTAGGTTAGATAAAACACGTACCTAATCCATAATTTTAGCTATAAAGTAAAAGTTTTCTATAAATTGTCATTACATAGTACCTATTGGAAAACAAAACTGACTACCCACATTTTACAAAGAAGCTCTACAAATGTATAAGTAACCCACTCAACCACTCGCCATGTTTTGAGGTCACCTCATTATACGAGCTACTCCCCTGTGTAAGTGTATGCGGGCTTAACATGCTGTTGTTGGAACCCTGTGTTATGTTCAGCTAATGTAACTTTATAGCCCACTTCCTAACATAGTCTATTTATAATAGGGGCCAGCTAAGTACAACACACTGCAACAAGTTCCAGAATCTATTATTTTAAAGGATTTTATACTATACAGTGGCGAAAGTTGGAACATCGTCGAAGGTAACCCAAAGAATAGGAAATTCATGCCACGGTATATAGTTTTTTTTTTTTTTACAAGTTAGCCCTTGACTACAATCTCACCTGATGGTAAGTGATGATGCAGTCTAAGATGGAAGCGGGCTAACTTGTTAGGAGGAGGATGAAAAATCCACACCCCTTTCGGTTTCTACACGGCATCGTACCGGAACGCTAAATCGCTTGGCGGTACGTCTTTGCCGGTAGGGTGGTAACTAGCCAGAGTGTATTCTATGGTTGCGTACAAAGGTAGCTAATTGTCTTAATTTAGTCGCATAGTAAACAACGAAAATTATTTAAACAAATAATACCTAAATATTGTCTAGGATCTCAAGTAGCGTGTTCAGGAAGTGTAAGAACTGGCGTGGACACCGTCACGTTGCCAGTCACGTTAGTGATTCTGTGCAATGTTTTGTGTTGTAATTATTTATCATAAATTGTTTAGTGTGGGCATGGAGAACACGTCGGGTCAGGGAAGGTGAGTATTGATGCATTCTAAAGGAATCCCTTAAGCCTACTCCCAAGGTCACAAGTCCTGGGACCTGCTCGATGTGTTTCGTCTACCACAAAAGAATGGTACAATATTTTGTGCTACCCGTCACGACTCACGGCACACATAATATGTTGTTTTACTAAATTACTTATATGTACGTAGTGATATCTAACATGTCATCCTTTTAGACGGGCTGCTCAGTTGGTAAGTTGCCAGCTCGCAGCGTCCTGTAGCCATTAAATTTAATGAGCTTGTCAAATTTCATATGAATTTTCATAGTCCTTTACTTTGTTAGAGCGCTCGAGTCTCCTTCCGTGGTGAAATTGTTGCGAAAATTTTAAGCGAACTGAAAAATTCAGATTTATGCGAACTTTTTTGTTTATGTAAAACGTAGACTCCGGTCCTGGTTATTATCATTAACGTCTGATAGAGATGGTTTGTCATCCTGAGCCACAGATGAAGTAGGTACAATCAGAGAACAGTCTTAGATCTGATTCTATACTAATATTATAAAGTTGAAGAGTTTGCTTGAACGCGCTAATCTCAGGAACTACTGGTCTGATTTAAAAAGTTCTTACAGTGTTAGATAGCCCATATATCGAGGAATGCTATAGGCTATATATTATGTCTATATTTCTACGGGAACGGGAACCACGCGGGTGAAACCGCGCAGCGTTATCTAGTCCAATATAAAAGAGATATTTTTGTACTTTGTTAATTCACACGGAGGAAGCTATGCGTAAATGAATTCGTTTGAGACATTTTGCTTTGATGAGTAAGTCAAAGTCATGTTACATCATAGGTATATAACATTCATTGGCTGGATTTCAAAAGAGGGGTCCCTTAACGACCCTTTTAACTCGCTCTGGGTTCCGGAAACTTGTGCTTAATGTTCATTCTGTTAAAAGAAAAATGGAGGTACTTCGTTAATTTGTCTCGGTCGGTTTGAGTGCCTTTGCTCATAAGGGATGTCCTTTTTATAGCTGCGTAGCGTAATAAAGTTGATGTAACTTTGACGTAATTTTTACGATATATCTTGCGTTTCATTCTTACCAGATAGAAAGTAATTATGATTGTCCAAGTCCAAGACGGCCGCGTGGCGCAGTGGGTAGTGACCCTGCTTTCTGCTTCCACGGCCGTGGGTTCGATTCCCACAACTGGAAAATATTTGTGTGATGAGCATGGGTGTTTTCCAGTGTCTGTGTGTATTTATACATTATATAAGTATTTATATGTAGTATATAAATGTATATGAATATTATAATATCAACTATCTTAGCACCCATAACACAAGCTACTCTGTATGCTTACTTTGGGGCTAAATAGTGATGTGTATTGTTTAAGTAAATTTATTATTATTCAAGTTATGATGCGCATACTAAGAGCATGCCTCTTCTCACTCTACTTCTACACTTCACTCTTTATACTTTACTTGAATGCGATCTTACCTAAGATACGATGCAGTTTAAGATAGTAGTGCGCTTTCCGGAAGAGGTAGAACTTTATTCTACCGACATCATACCGGAACGCTAAATCGCTTGGCAATACGTATTTGCTGGTAGGGTGGTAACCAGCAACGGCTGAAGTCAAATAGTTTAAGCCAGACAGAAACTGTATAATTATGTACATAGTTATCAACCCATATTCGGCTCACTGCTGAGCTCGAGGCTCCTCTTAGAATGAGAGGGGTTAGGCCTTAGTCCACTACGCTGGCCCAATGCGGATTGGCAGATTTCAAACACGCAGAGAATTGAAAAAAATCCCTGGTATACAGATTTCCTCACGATGTTGTATGATGTCGTATGAGGTAAATTTCCTTGCAAATCTACGATCTCTTTTATTTCCTGTTCTGTTTAAAATACAGCTAGATTTCTGTCTATTGTTTTCTATGTCTAAAACTTTCGCTATCAGTATAGTCTCTACAAATAGAGAGAGTCATTTATAACTTCCTTTTAAACAAGGCAAATTGAATAATAAAAAAATATTTTTGGTAAGCAATAGCCAACTATTCGTTCCGATGGTAGTTTCTCTAGTCGTTTTGGTTTAACTGGCAATTTAAACGTCGCTTTCTATTCACATTTGAGGAACGCGAACTGTGTTGTGGTATTCGAGTCATTTGACCGCTGTGTAGGCGGTCACATGTCTTGTGATGAATGGCTGTTTGTATTATTTTAATACTAGAAATAGGCCTTCGTGGCGCAGTGGTATGCGCAGTGGACTTACAAGACGGATGTCCTGGGTTCGATCCCCGGATGGGCCGATTGAGGTTTTCTTAAATGGTCCAGGACTGGCTTTGGCCGTGGCTAGTTACCACTTTACTGACAAAGACGTACCGCCAAGCGATTTAGCGTTCCGGTACGACGTCGAGAACCGAAACCGAAAGGGCTAACTTGTAAAGAATAAAAAAAAAAATAGGGCACTAGCTCATCAAAACTGAGGCGGACAAATGTGTCTTAATTTCAGTTATTCGCTTATTAAACAACGAACGTTATATATACCAATAATAACTAAATATTGTCTAGAATGTCCAGTTGTGTGTTCAGGAAGTGTAAAAATTATATATTACATATGTAATTGAATTAAAGACAAAATTGTGCATGTGTGCGCTCGATGGTGTAGCTAAATTGGGCTCACTTTCTGTGGTAATTTTGTAGGCACGTAAGCTAATAAACTCGTAGCATAAAATTATCATTGGTTTTCTTTTATACTACTAGTTGAAACTATATGTATCTAATGAGAAATGGAATAAACAGAGATGGTTAGCCTAGGCTTTGGATCCTGGATCGACTAGCTGGCTTATTCACTAACTTTGAATAACTTTATTGGATACTAGCGGACGACCGCGGCTTCGTCCGCCCTTAGACCCCCTTAAATCGACCCTCACGCAAAATCCGTTCTTAGCAGACCTATCTACTATCTATTAACTACCTTCCTGTCAAATTTCATCTTTATACGTCAAACGGTATTTGAGATTTCGCACTTTCGTTTGCCAACTAGCTATTGTTAGTGATTCTTAAGTCACGTGATTTTGTATTCACTGTTAATTTATTGGTAATTTATTATTATTAAATATATAAAAATTAAAATTATTATACAGTGAGTTTGACATTGTGATTGCCGCTTATGCGCAGCGTAAGTGCTCTTTGTTCTGTGGTAATTATCGTCAACATTGCTTTGGGCTTCACAGAATACGGAAAATGTGGTTGGTATTGATTGGATGTTAACTATAAAGACAAAAGTTAGTGAATAGATCATGGCCAGCTGACCGCTAACAAATGTAAATTCCATACATTTCTAATTTTCGAAGCGTTAGTGATTGTAGAAAGTAAATCGATACGTACACGTAACTTGGCTAGAGCGTTTGTAATTCCACTAACAACCTAGCTAGCAAATTCGAATAGCGATATTGCAGACAAAATTTGTATTTTCGGCTAATAAATATATTTTTTTATACACCAGGTAATGTCATTGTTATTTAATAGATACAATAAAGATAATAAAATTGTAAAGAAATTCACAGCACTCTTTCTCACCTATTGTAATATTTTGAATTAGTGTTGTTCCATGTTCACATGTTATGTAAACAAAACTTTTGTTTTTTTAAATAATTCTATGAAATTTCACATTTCTTTTAATAAATGTGAAAGTCTGTGTAGATATTTTTCACGTTTTTTGTTTAGTGACGGGTCAAGTGACCAAGTCAAATGGTCAAGTGGATTTGATTAAAATTTAAAAGATGTCAAATTAAGATTTTAATCCAATGAAAAAATATTGAAAACCGCGAACGTAAACTAGATGCACGAATTTAAATTAATATTATAATGAGGTAAAGCTTGTTAGATTGTAGTGTAATCTCTGAATATACTAACCGATTTTAAAAATTCTATTACCAATAGATAGTAACGGCGAAGAGGCAAGCCGATTCCTGTCGTTGTTCCTTTTCTTTGAGAAAAAAAGATTTTTCCTTCATCTTAATTCCATCCTTCGCCACCGATAGTTAGCCACATTATTTGCGAGTGTCATAGGCTGTATTTTATTCTCATATTCCCACGGAAACGGGAACTGCGCAGGTGAAACCGCGGGGCGATTGATAGTAAGAAATATAAGAACATTGTGTAACATTATACGCACGGATATCATCATCAAATTCTAAACTCATCCCATCCACGCGGAAGCATAAACCTAACCAATTTGCATTCCCGATGTAAACCATCCCCGCATCGTTCGAAAACATGACGAACAACCAAACGGTTTGCGGGCATAGACTAATAAAATAGGCAGACGGTAACTCTCTTTCGCCCAAGTGAAGCACTATAATGGCGCTGAGTATCTATTCGTGAGTATGAAATATATTGCCATTTGCCAGATATAGGAAATTAATGGCAGTTGGTATTCATAGTATGTGTACCTTTATATGTTCGTGTCGGTGTGTACACAGTACGTATATGCGAACTGGCAAAGTTGGGTTGCGTCACTTATTAGGGGCTGTTCATTAACCATGTAAGTTTTTTTAGCATTTTTTTTAGGCAAATTTTGGTCATATAGTGAGCATAGTGATGCTTAAGACGACCCATAATCATGTGTATTTTTTTTTAGTTCCTACAAAGAATGTTGACTTTTTTTATTATTTTTAAATGCAGGTATAAAGTCAAATTCTAATCAGGTCCTTAACAGTTATAAAAATGCCTACAGTCTACACCGAATGGTTGCAGGTTGCTTTTACCTGATTGCGTCAGAAGTAGGATAATGTTTTTCGGGGGTATGAGTTTATGTAAAGTATTTAGTTAAATATTCACTTCATTACTCTTAATCAGTCGGGTTTTTTGTTTTTTTATATTTATATTTTTTATGACTAAAAAATCAAGACGAAAAAAATACATAAGATATCTTACTACACCTGTATATCCCCCTTGTGATATTTCGTGGCCCCTTACTTCAGGAGACAGTCTGGACATATTATTAAGTCTATGGTTGCGGGCAAATGTGGAATGCGTCGATCCAGAACTTAAACTATTCCTGGACGAACACGGAACCGCGTGCATGCCGATGGCGCGGAGCTGCCATTAGATCTGTGTTCCTTTTTCAAATGTTCGAATATGGCGCCGTCGTACTTAACCAAATAGGAATGGACTAGTTGACAGATTAACTTGTCTATTTATTGAATGTTAATTTATTCATTAGCTTAGTTAATAAAAATAAAATATTCTCCTTTAGTTGATAGTTGTTTAACTTAATAGTCATGATGTTACTGTTATTCTTTATTAATTAGGGTATTTTAATTATGTCATGGCCACAGATATTTTAATCAATAATAGGCAGATGGAGCGCACGGAACACGACGGTGTCGTACCCGTCACAAATACAAAATTCAAAAACGAATACATTCTCGAGTCAGTACGACACGAAGCGTCGCATCAGTAATTTTCAATATTATTCAAGTAAAATGGCGTCTTAAGTTATTAAATGTTTTAAAACATTTAATAACTTATCTCAAAAGGTTAATAACTGTTCTCAAAAGCTAAAGATTAAGATGGAGTATTTTTTATTGGTTATTATTGAGTATTTTATTAATTTATGTAATTGTTGTTAGTGTTCAATTTTGAAAAACAAATTATGAAAAAAGTTTGTATATGCGGATGTCAAGGAAACGCGTGACTTTCGTTTTTTTATGGGTTTCGCCCATAGATTTACGATTCGGTACAAATACCTAAAATTCTATGGTTTTGCCGGCCTTAGCACGCAGTTTGTAAAGACTCACTCTGGTTACTCTGTGGTCGTGGCATGCGAAGTAATTTAACTTTTTCTGACACCTTGCACACAAATGCACATCCATCTCTTATCACCACTACATCCAAAGCCAATGAGACTTCCTGGAATAGATTATACGATAATATCTTCGGTTCCGTTATGCACGCCATTGACGATCAATTATTGTCACGTTTCTGCAGCACCCACGACTATAACTGATCCTGTATTGGCCACTGCGTGCATGACGACTCGAATTATGAAACGTCTTCGCTGCCGTTTGCGCTATAGAAACGTGAGAATAATTGACCGTCAATGGCTGACTTTAAGGTCTTTTATTGCCGGTAGCCACTCCACTGGACTTTAAAGGCGGTTTTATTGTGTGCACATGCGTGAACCGGGCCCTTTGATGTCGGCGTACGGTCGAGGACTTCTAACCACTGGA
This sequence comes from Bicyclus anynana, assembly GCF_947172395.1. Lineage (NCBI taxonomy): Eukaryota > Metazoa > Arthropoda > Insecta > Lepidoptera > Nymphalidae > Bicyclus > Bicyclus anynana. The sequence continues at coordinate 15,689,496 of NC_069086.1, forward strand.
AGGGACTTCAGTCTAAAGAAACTTATTTATTTATTTATGGACGTTTTAACTTACTGAGACAAATATAGATAGGTATGTCCGCTAAATGGTCCGCTGAAGGAAATTTATTTAGGTAATAAATAATCAGGAGTCGTCCAGGTCCTCAAATGTGACCTCGCATGTAGTCGTACCCATCTCACCAAGTTAGTATAAGGTAAGCCAGTGGATATGACCTTTGCCTTCGATTCGGGGGGCGTAGGTTCGAATTCGCATACACCTCCAACTTTTCAATGCATATTGGCCCAATGGCCAGTGTGGTGGACTAAGGCCTAACACCTCTCATTCTGAGAGGAGACTCGTCTCAACAGTGAGCCAAATATGGGTAGTTAATGATGATGATGATGATGATGATGATGATGATGATGATGATGATGATGATGATGATGATGATGATGATGATGATGATGATGATGATGATGAGCTTGTTTGTTTGTTTGACGCTGTAATCTTTAGAAGATTTAGAAGATGGGATACCCCATTGATTTTGAAAGGGTATTCTTTCACATTTTTAACTGGTGGTAGGCTTCGGCCGTGGCTAGTTACCACCTTACCGGCGAAGACGTACCGCCAAGCGATTTAGAGTTCCGGGTACGATGCCTTGTAGAAACCGAAAGGGGTTTTCATCCTCCTCCTAACAAGTTAGCCCTCTTCCATCTTAGATTACATCATCACTTACCCTTAGGTGAGATTGTCGTTAAGGGCTAACTTGTAAAGAATTAAAAAGAAAAGCATACTCATTTATACTAATCTCAGGAACTACAGGTCCGATTTGAAAAATTCTTTCAATGTTAGATAGCTTATTTATCGAAGAATACTATAGGCTATATATTAACCCCGTAATAATCCTTTGAACACAGCTATAATGTATGAATACAAATTAAATTTGGTTTATCGGCAGCAAGCGATGTTTGCCAAACAACACAGTGATGGTTGTAGTTTTAGTCAAAACAACAACCATATCGATTATAGTAGGGGAGCCAAAGAGGGGATTTTTGCAGTTACTCGAGCGCGGCAGATAAACATAAGGGATTATACCTTTGTATACATAAGGGACTATACCACGTTGTTGAGTACCTCCACCAAGTATGAGCCCTAAATATTGGTGGGTAGGTACGTTTAGGGCAACCAAAAAAAAAACTAACTTCAGAAATACTCAACCAGCACGTCAGATTACTTAAAGTTAGGTGAGTTGATAGCTAAAAACTGCGCATTTCGAAAATCTGACGATCTGATCGTATTGTAATGGAATAGGAGGGTTCCAAAGTTACAAAATAAAACCCTTATATTTTAGTTCTTGAGTTTCTTACAATTTCAGTTAGCCAAAGTAATAAAAGTTTAAAAGTCTGTAATTTTTTTTTCTACCGCTAAAATCGAAAATAGTAAATAACCATTTATTCTTGCCATCATTTAATCTACCAAATGTAATCGGTCCCCATGACGCTTTAGTAACTACAAATTTAGCATCCCTGGCGCCCCTACTATTATGAATTCGCGTTTAAAAACCGTTCGGAGATATCCAGAGAGTAACCACTCAGTCACTCAGTGTCTGGTAGATAACCTACGCAAAACAACGTGACCTTCGCTCGGAAAGCTAAAATGATGCTATTCTTGAAAGCTTTTGGTTAGTCAGCGTTGGAATCCCAATTCAAAGTCAATATATTGATGTTATGTTGAATCGGAATAAACCTTGTAGTTCGTTGTACAGTTTATTTTATTTATACACTTTAGTTGTACACAACAAATGACGAAAACATACAAATAATGAAATACTCGTAAGAAGTAGGATACAATAATTTAAAAAAAAAAATAGAAAAAAAACCCTACCTAACCTGCTCGCACCAGTAGTCATCAATCATTTAGATTTATCAATCATGTATAGACATTTAATAAATTAAATACCGTTTTTCTAACTGTAGTTTTTTAATATGGTGATGATATACCATTTTGAAATCCTCATGATGAGCCCTTGAATTTGATATCCATATTGCAATATTCGAAAAAAAAAAAAAATTTTCACCTCGAGTCTATAACATCTCAATGTCACCGTGTTGGTTTTTTTTTTAACTTTATTTGGGTTATTAAGACGAATCTAACAATATCTTAATTAGGTAAATCCGTTCAGCGGTTTGGAAGATATGAGGCAATATTCGTAATTAAATAATTTAATTACGAATAGAAATGTACCGCGGTCGACAACTAAGGGTGTAACAAAAGCAACTTCATCAGTAGAAACCATCATCATCATCATCATCATCATCATCATCATCATCATCATCATCATCATCATCATCATCATCATCATCATCATCATCATCATCATCATCATCATCATCATCATCATCATCATCATCATCATCATCATCATCATCATCATCATCATCATCATCATCATCATCATCATCATCATCATCATCATCATCATCATCATCATCATCATCATCATCATCATCATCATCATCATCATCATCATCATCATCATCATCATCATCATCATCATCATCATCATCATCATCATCATCATCATCATCATCATCATCATCATCATCATCATCATCATCATCATCATCATCATCATCATCATCATCATCATCATCATCATCATCATCATCATCATCATCATCATCATCATCATCATCATCATCATCATCATCATCATCATCATCATCATCATCATCATCATCATCATCATCATCATCATCATCATCATCATCATCATCATCATCATCATCATCATCATCATCATCATCATCATCATCATCATCATCATCATCATCATCATCATCATCACCATCATCATCATCATCATCATCATCATCATCATCATCATCATCATCATCACCATCACCATCCTCGTCATCATCAACAGTAGATGGACGTCAACTGCTGGGACTTCCAAACAAAACGGGTTCAAGCCTCCATCGTACAGCGGCTCCCTGTAACCCGCTTGATGTCCTCATTTCACCTAGTGGGGGGTCGACTAACACTGCATCGGTGCGGTGTCGCCATTCCAACACCTTGGAACGTAACGTAATTTCTTAAAATGCACATAACTGAAAAGTTAGAGCCTGTGACCTTCGAACTTACGCCCTTCGAATCGAAGCCAGAGGTGACAGCCAGTGGGCTATCACATCTCAGGCTCTGTAGTAATCCGTTGAAATAGACTGATAATGACGATTGCAATTCCAAAATCAAAATCAAAATCAAAATCAAAAATCATTTATTTCAAGTAGGCTCAGTTTACAAGCACTTTTGACACGTCAGTTGACTATTTGTAAAGATTCTACCACCGGTTCGGAAGGCAGGTTCTGCTGAGAAGATACCGGCAAGAAACTCAACAGTTGCTCTTTTGAAAAAGTCATACAGTATTATAATTTACAATTAATAACAATTACTGTTTACATTTCTTATAGTTTTACTTTCTGTGTGAAGGTGGAAGCTGATCCAACGGCCTCCAAGCATCTTTATCATTAAGGAACTCATCAATGTTGTAGTACCCTCGACTAAGTAAATGTTTTTTAACACATTGCTTAAAGCTATGCATTGGCAGGTCCATCACAGTCTTGGGGATCTTATTATAGAAGAGTACACCCAAACCTACAAAAGATTTTTTTACTCTTTGGAGACGATATGCAGAAATAACTAACTTATGCCCGTGTCTAGTAAGACGTGGGTTTAAATCTCCTTTTCGTTTGGAAATTCCAATAAATACACAACGCTACGCATCGTCAGATGTGACAACAAGAAACTGTCGATTGATTTTTTTTACATCACCAAAAAACGCTTAGGTACCGGTTCGCCTTGACTGACTGACCGTTTTGACTTGCGTAAATAACCTACACCTTAAACCAATGTTTATTTAGTTAGCTATGAGAATTGGTAATAGGTACACTGTAACTAGTCTTGGCCGGAGGCTTTGCTTGCGTTATTATAAACTGTCAATCATTTAGAAGCGTCCAATGGCTTCACGGTAATGGGTAGATTTAAATATCGGCAGGTCATAACTTCGATGCCGCCCTGTTGGACTGTTGTCGTACCCACTCCTATATTAGTAATTTTTATAATTGGGGGGGGGGGGGGGGTTGGGCCGTGACTACCCTACAATGGACCTGTGCTTGAATACAGGTATAAAACATAGCCTATGACACTCACAATTAACGTGTTTTTTTAACAGTAAAATATTTTTCAAAATCGGTTCAGTAGGTCCAGAGATTCCCCCTACAACCCTTCCTCTCCACAAGCTTTACCTCTTTATAACATTAATACTAATATAGACTAGCCGACGCTCCGCGGTTTCATCTGCATAGTTCCTGTTCCCGTGAGCCTAGCTATATATAAGTATAGCCTAGCTATATATTTGCCTTTTTGGTGTTAAAATAATATTCAAAATTGGTTCAGTAAATCCAGAGATTACCCTCTACAATACACAAACTTTACCTCTTTAGATTAGAAGGAAACGAAAATAATAGCCATATTTAAAAGATATAATTTTTACAAACACAGAAATATCTGTTTACTTGTATGCAATATTTCAAAGTGATCGGTTGAGTATTGGAGAAGAATAAAATAACAAATACACAAACACACTTTTACGTTTATATTATGAGTATATATGTTACGCTCAAAGATCGAAAACGCTCAGTGAGCGGAGAAATAGCCTACAACGCGTTATGGTCACAGTAAAACATCTACATGGCGCAATTCGTGTTATGGCTCTAATCAAAACGATCACGACGCGTTGTGGCAATCACAGAAAGACCAAATAGCGAAATTTGTGTCGTGGTTGACATGCTATTCGATCTCAACGCGTTGTGGCAATGAAGAGAAGCCATGCAGCCTATATGTATAATGACCATAAATAAATTATAGTAATATATCAACAAAGTAAAGTGTTTTCTGTGGCTATTAACAATATTGCATCATTGGTTTAACATTTGCACGTGTAAATAGATTCGTCCTCACTTATGCAGATAAAGCTCTCTGTTATTCTATACAGACAACATCGTTCATACGCTGAATAACAATTGGTTACTAAATCATTACGTCATCAAAACATACGATTATGATGTGATCGGATTTCCGATTTTACTGAAATAACAGCTACTGGCTGAATGTCGCTAGTGATTTAGTTAGGTTTCATTAGTCCTCATTCGCACGAGAGTTTTTTTTTTTAACTGATGATAAAATACGTTTAAATACAACAAATGCATTTCCAAGTATATGTCCATACGACGCTTTCTTTCGAGTAGTGTTGCATTTGACGTTGGAAATAGACGTTCATTTAACTTCATACTATATTTGAACTCTTTTTTAACGTCCGTTAAAAATACTCTCGTGCGAATGACGGCTTAGGATGACCATGCGTTCACAAAATATTGGCATACCTGAAAATATAATTATGACATTCAATCATCATCATCATCATCAACCTATATTCGGCTGAGCTCGAGCCTCTCAGAATGAGAGGGATTAGGCCAAATAATCTACCCATGCAGAGAAATTGTCAGGTATGCATTTCTTAAAATGCACACAACTAAAAAGTTCGAGGTGGCATGCCCCTGACAGAATTCGAACCTACACCCTGCGGAATCGGAGGTAGAGGTCATCCACTGCTCGGTTATTCAATCATCGTCATCAACCCATATTCGGCTCACTGCTAAGCTCAAGCCTCTAAGAATGAGAGGGTTTAGGCCAAATAATCTACCACGTTGGCCCAATGCGGTTTGGCAGACTTGCAGAGAATTTATCAGGTATGCAGGTTTCCTCAGGTATGCATTTCTTAAAAAGCACACAATTGAAAAGTTAGAGGTGCATGCCCCTGACCGAATTCGAACCTACACCGTCCGGACTCGGAGATAGAGGTCATATCCACTGGGCTATCCCGGCTTATTTATTCAATACATTTATATTATTATCGACCTAACCATTTCATTAGATGCCGACGTTTGAGGTCTTAGATACTATATTTCTAATCTGTGATGATTGTCGTGCTCAAGAACAAATGCATTGAGTGAACTAATTGTAAGGCTACGTGACTCTCTTTAGCATAATAATTATAGTCACATGCGGCCTTATTAAATAGTTATATTGTTTACATACATGATGTAAGTATGTATGTAAACAATATAAGTAAGTAAATGTATAATAATATAAGTAAGAGAGTCACGGAGCTTTACAATCAACTCAATCAATGCATCTTTTTTTCTGATATCAAGGATTTGTCATTTAAAAGAAGAAGACAAAGTATTGAATAACTAAGTACTGTAGAACTGATTACAAAATTATGTAATAGAATGATTTTCCCTTTCCGTCATCAAGGATTTGTTTTGTGTAAGAAGGTAAAGCATTAAGTAACTGTAATGCTTTACAAACTATTAAAAATTGGTCTTTCCTCATTTAGAACAAAAAGACAAAATATGTATTGGTAACATTTGGGTGATCTCCTATTAAAAAGTAGATGCACAATCAGTGACCCAATCAGTGACCAAAAAACGTGTGAGTTTATCCCTTTCTGTGATCAAGAATTTGTCATTTAGAAGATGAAGACGAAGCACCCAGTAACTAGTTATATAACAGCATTATAAAGTTTAGCAATAATTATCTTTTTCTCTGTCTGTCATTAAGGAATTCTCATTAGGAAGAAGAAGACAAAGCATTGATTAACGGTAGCAATACAAAGTTTTTGAATATATTCATTTGTATAATCGATGAGACAGCCAAAACCAAATCAGTAGAGCCACATAACGGAAAACCCCTAAAAGGAAAGCATTGCTTCCGTTTCCATTGTATACTCAGTTAGTACGCTCATTGAATGAAAGTTGGCGTCATAACTTATGATATATTATATTATGTAACATTTTATACAGTTTGTTACAGTAAACTTATTTTAATTTCAACACACAGACACAATAAGAGTTGACATAAAGAGGCGTACTCGTAACTTGTGAAAATTATCCACAGATAAGTTTAAACGGATGGATGATTCTTACTCAATTTCGACAAAACAGCTGATCGGATGCAATTTTGTACAAATATAAATTTTAATCTGGAATAGAATACAGATTCTTCTTTCTATATAAAAATGTAGTTAATATACTGTAGTATATTATAACTTTTTGTAACGGCACGGCAATTTCTAAATATTTTTTTAAACTATTTATTCGTCTGTCAAGTCTGTTATGGATAAATTAACATAGATTTGAGTTAGCTTCGACCAGTATTTGGTTTTAGTATTTTAGTAATATTGTTTTCTTTAAGATTGAAGACATTATTTGCTTGCAAAGCCAATTCTGCACCTTGGTGATTTTGAGCCATATATAATTATAGTAAAATTCATTGAGATCACTGGTGATGAAAAAAAGTTATTTCGAAGTTCGAAATCAATCGAATTTCACACAATTGTGTCACACACTCAAAAGTCGTGAGTATTTGTAACTTATTAATAAATATAAAAAAAAATATTATTACAAAAACAAAAAACCCGACTGCTTAAGCGTAATGAACTGAAAAGAGAAAAACAAGTATCACAATATCTGTATAAAGTTCTGACTAAATAAATTATTTACGTTCCCGCATGCGGTGACAAACATTGGTATTCCATTCTTTGCCCGTAAGAAATGCAAAAAAATCATAATTCATTTATTTCAAGTAGGCTCAGTATACAAGCACTTTTGATGCGTCAGTTGACTATTTGTAAAGATTCTACCACCGGTTCGGAAGGCAGATTCTGCTGAGAAGTAACCGGCAAGAAACTCAACAGTTGCTCTTTTTTAAAAAAAAGGTCCCCGCCTGCAGCACCACAAAGAATATAGAACAAAGAACATACACACATACGCCCGAAAAACATTATCCTCCTTCTGACGCAGTCGGGTAATAACTTAGAGTTAGTGAATTTTTCATACAGTAATGTTACACTTGTGTTTTGTAAGAATATAAATACCGTTTCGTATTAAGCTTAGGCCACACGTGCGTATTATAAATAGCAACAGTTGATACGCCGTTTCCGTTCCGGCAACTACTAGTTCGTTTGCAGACTTCTAAAAAGGAAGGGTTCTGTAATGGATACGTGCTTGTAATTTATTTCGTGATCTACCACAAAATTAATTACGTCCAATTTATTTATTTTTATTTTATTTATTTATTTATACTTTATTGCACAAAATAAAACAAAAACAATAACAAAGGAAAACATAGAAAACAAGTATGTGCAAAGGCGGTCTTATTGCTTATAGCAATATCTACCAGACAACCTTTGGATAAAGGAATTAATGTAATTAAATGCGGGATAGTGCAACAAAAAAAAATATATATATAATAATTAAAATAGTATATTTATATATAATACATGTATAAATATAAAATATACTTAGCATCTATTAAAATTTTGAATATTAAGCTAATTGGAAATTTATTAATAAGCTAGCCTATCCGAACATATTCCTATCACGCTTAAAAACGTATGCCAGATTTTCGTTATCTACACTTTTATAAGAACAAAAGAGAAATATTTGTACAGTCTTATATAAGCTCGTGGATACCTATGGTAGCCTGGTATTTTGGTTTAAAACGTATAACCCGTATACCGGTGTAATTGAAGGCATTGAGTCTTAATTAAACACCTATACCTCAGGATTAAATCTTAGTAATAAACATCCATACAAATGTGAAAGTTTGTATGGATGTTTGTTACTCTTTAACGTCGCGACTACTGAACCTATTTCAATAATAATATTTAGATAGTATTCTAGATTTACACAAAGGCATCTTTTTTTATCCCCCAAAAATCATATTTGTAAAAAACTGATAGCTATGTTTGTCATGGTGGTATGAATATTTGTTACTGTTTCACACAAAAACTTCTGAATGGATTTGGCGGAAATTTGGAATGAACACGATTTATGGAAAATTTAATTTTACGCGGACTAAGTCGCGGGTATCAGCTAGTAATTCGTTTAATTGAGCTCCTATAAACTCTTAGTTCCAAGATTTGCAACAAGATACATAGTACACTATGGTAATAATCGCATCGTAGGGCATGAGCCTCCCACCCACGATGTTATCAACGCATTCCAGAGGATTAGCTGCAATTGGATGACGTCACAACATGGCCGCTTCCGCTGTGTTACACTTAAGTTTAATTATGCGTCTACGACCTTATTATTATAGGTTGTCTTGTTTAATTATGTCTATCTAATACTTGCAGGCGTCCCGAGTTACATATAAATTAATGTGTCATCGGGTTAGCCGCCTTCACACCGCCTTCAAACTGATCAACAATTAGATCATACTTAATATGATATGTATGTAGAACATAGTATGATGGTATTTTTTGCTTTTTAGTTTAGTCAGTATGTTTTATGTTTTTGAAATAGGTTGATTTTTTTATTATCAAAATAGTTTTTAGTTTTTTAATTTATTAATTATCTTAAATAGAGTTATCCCTGTTACCCACTTGATTTCATCGATCCACCTAGCGAGGGGTAGATCAACACTGCGTTTTCCGGTGTAGAATCGACATTCCATCACCTTGGCACCCTAACGTTCATCGGCTATTCGAACTTCGAACCCTGCCCATTGCCACTTTAACTTCGCGACTTATTCAACGTCTAAATACATTTATTTCGACCAGGCTTAGCTTACAAGCACTTTTGAAACCTCAGCTTGTTTGATAATGGTGATTGTTAAAGTCGAAAACTTAAAATTTAAGTTACGAGGGTTCCAATTAGAAAAGCCCACAACAAACTCAGCTAGGGATTATTTTGTTTATCTTCTTACAATGATATTTAAAAATAAACATTGTATGTTTAAATCTCGTGTCTTTACACATGAATATTTCCTACAAAGTTAAGATAAATATAATCTTTACTGTAGCGTTTTATCGTATAGTACAAATCAAAAGTAGCGATAAATTGTGTATTATCCAACGGTAAGGTGATAATAAAATAACAAGAAAGCCTCTATTATCGGTTTCGTATTGGCAGACTATAAACTAGATTTAAAGGCCATAAATCTGTCTAAGGCGTGTGTAGGCGCCGAATGCATTGCAAATATCCGCGCGAACAAACGCCGTTGGTATATGTATACTCGGCTTTATGGAAATATGCGACACACTATCGACGCCGAAATATACAGGGTGTAAATATACAGGGTGTACAAATGTTAGATACACCAGGTGATATCTAAAACTAATTTGAATAGTTTTGAAAAAACCCAGGGTGACCAAGTTAAATTTTATTTTCGGATTTTTAATTTTTTTTTCTTTAGCTGTTGTGATTAGGATTTGAAAGATCAAATTTTTGTTAAACATTACAGTTTAACTTACCAATGTACTATGATATTATTTTTTATAAATAATGTTATATTTGTTTTCTAAAAGAAGCTTAGAGTGCAATAGTTCTTTCATGAAATTGACTCGATTTTAAAAAAAAGTCTTGTATTAAAATTGCATTACATTAAATTGTACCAACGTTCCAAAAGCTTGTACACTTAACGAGTGTGCACATTCTGACTTTTTCTTCAAAATATATTACAATATTTGCCTACTTGCCTAAATTTACTATTGCTTTAGTATTCAAAAAAAACGATTTCATATTTTAATAAATATAAGTTATAATAAAGTAAATAGAAGCTAGCTTTACTTTAGGAAAGTTCGTTTTGAATCCCGCGATAACGATGAACTTTTACCGAATAAAAACTAGCCTATATGTTGCTCAGTTACCTCCTCTACCTTTTAGTGAAAGGCATATTAAAATATATCCAGCAGTTCCACAGATTACCCCGGACAAACAGACAGACAATTTAAAAATAGTTTGTTTAACTCTGTTTCGTGTCACTACAAGCATTTTAGAAGATACAGTTATTTGAAATCACAGACAGACACATCAATTTTATTTATATATAGAGAAAACAGAGGTTCTTAATAATTTAAACTGAATGAGAGATAAGATAATATATCTCGATCTACAGGTGCATGACAATGTGTCTCCGCCATTATATTTGCGCTATAAAAAGGGAATCTACGTGTAAGATAGTCATAAAACCCATGCATATTAAGTACCTAATAAAAAGACAATTTACATGTTACATACACACATAAATAGATGATCGACTCTTTTGAGATTAATGATTTGGGTAAGCTACTCGTATATCTTATGATTGCTATATTAAAGGCTCTTATTTAATTCTAGCTGATGCCACGCGGTATCACCCGCGTGGTTCCCATTCTCGTAAGAATACGGGGATAAAATATAGCCTATAACCTTCCTCGATAAATGGGCTATCTAACACTGAAATAATTTATCAAATAGCACCAGTAGTTCCTGAAATTAGCGCGTTTAAGCAAACAATTAAACTCTCCAGCTTTATAATATTAGTGTAGATTTTGACCCTTAAGGCTTAGGTACATTACAGTGTATTCGGTAAAATACACTGTAATGTACCTACGCCTACATTTCGATCCCGTACTAGCAAATTTGACGTAGGCAAACCATTCATTGCCAAAGCTTAATTTATACAGAAATACAACATATTATATTAGTAATTCCAGCATTTCCGAACTACAGAGACAAGTCTTAATTTTTTACCAGAAACTGTTAAAATATACAACAACATAACTATTAAAAGTGGATACGGTACTAGTGAAAGTAACATGTTTAAACAAAGCATTCTTAAGACGTAGGGATAATGAAATTATTGACTCGTGGACTAAATAGTAAGCGAAGAAGCATCGCCTAGCAGAGGATTCACGTTATTATTATGCGTCCAATGCGCCAAAAATTCGTAATTGGAATAACCTTGTTGGAAGATTACAAATATTTAAGCCGGATTTATATTTGTCTGACGTGTCGTGTCGTGACGCATCAGAATAGAATCGGTATCATACTTTACATGGGAACGTTTACACATATGTCATGACATGTCGTGATGGCTTCTGATGTGCCGCCTACAAAATGTATGATACCAAGTCTGTTCTGATGCGTCACGACACGACACGTCAGACAAATATAAATCAGGCTTAAGTCCTACTTTCTTAAAAATTTTGTTGCGAAATTATGAGTATATTTTTATCAAAATGTATTTTATTTTGTAAATAATTGTCTTTTTAAATTTTTCACTTTTTGAAATCCGTTTATGGTGTCTATAACTGAATTCGAAAGCTATATTTAAAACTTAACCGCTAGGTATGAGTAATTACGCAACTCCTGCGCCATATGGCGTCAATACGCGTATAGATTTCATTCGAGGAATAATAATTAGTATATTACGTGTAGTAGTAGTATTCCTCTGGGACGCTAATGTTTTAGAAAAGCTTAGAACCTGTCAAAGAAGGATGGAGAGAAGTAGCTATACTAGGGGATCGAAAGATAGCAGAAGAAGAAAATTTATTACTAATTTCAACTAATTTTACTACTTGCAACACTAAAAGGTTAAAAATGGTTTTGGACTGGGCATATGAGAAGGGAAAATAGCAAAAAAATGGATACAATAGATAATAGAGTGGCTTACTCGAAATAGAAAATATAAAAGAAAATATCAGTACTGCTGAATGAATGAAAATGCTGGAATATTTAATTTTACAGTATTATATAGACAAGTAATACTGTAATTCTGACGGCCTTCGTGGCGCAGTGGTATGCGCGGTGGATTTACAAGACGGAGGTTCTGGGTTTGATCCCCGGCTGGGCAGATTGAGATTTTCTTAATTACTCCAGGTCTGGCTGGTGGGAGGCTTCGGTCGTGGCTAGTTACCACCCTACCGGCAAAGACGTACCGCCAAGCGATTTAGCGTTCCGGTACGATGCCGTGTAGAAACCGAGAGGGGTGTGGATTCTCATCCTCCTCCTAACAAGTTAGCCCGCTTCCATCTTAGACTGCATCATCACTTGCCATCAGGTGAGATTGTAGTCAAGGGCTAACCTGTAATCAATAAAAAAAAAAAGTACTCTGCGTCGTTGATCATCGTTTACCAAAAGATTTCAAAATTTACAGTTCGAATTTCCTCCGGCACAAAACTCCCCGTTACTCGTAACTTCAAAGACCAAAAGTTAAAATCTTCAGCAATTAAAAATTTCAAAGGAAAGTTTCTTTGGGTCCAATTAATGGGTTTCGTAACTTCGGTGGATCCGATAGCGTTGTTCTCAATTATTTGAGATCAATTGTCGATAGAAAGTTTTTATGTTCGAACTGTAGGCATTTGCTGGAATTGTTATTGCTTTTGGTAACATCGGATAGGCGATGAAATTATACAACGATCGTATTACCGCATCAGTTACATTGCGCTGTGTGCGCTTCGTAGATGTAAAAATGCACGGACTACCCTCAGAATTTATAATGAACCTTGATTATAGAATGAATTTTAAATTAAGTACAATTTGGACGTACAGTGCCTACCCAATTGAAACACCTTGTGCTCCTGATTGTGCTGAGAGCCTGCATAGCCTGACATTCCTCATTTTATTTTTATTGCTGCAAGTTTGCTATGCCACATCTTCTTCTATCATTCTTCTTCTTGATATCAAAAAAATATAACTTCAATATTTTAATCTCTATTGTGCCCTTACTATGCATAGTTAGAAACTTTGTCAGTCTAAAAATTCCGTTTTTCTCTGACCAATATATAATATTACGCAAAATGTTTACTAAATGTTGCAAGCAGCACTTTTATAATGAATTTATACTCTATACTAATATTACAAATGCGAAAGTAAGTCTGTCTGTTACCTTTTACCGGCTAAACCATTAAACTGATTTGGATGAAATTTGGTATAGAGATTAATTGGACCTTGGAGAAGAACATAGGCTACTTTTTATTCCGAAGAAATCTATGGTTTCCGCGGGATGTGTAAAAACAGAATTCCACGCGGACTGATTCGCGGGCGTCTAGTAGTTTAATAATAATGAGACAAATGGGAAGTTAATTACGTAGAAAATGCATTAACCTAATAGATAACCTCGTAACATTAATGACGCGGCACAGGCCGACTCTGAATGCAATCTAAATAGAAAGGAAGCCGATATCTGATCATAGTCGCTTATCTTCAGTTATCTGTGCTGGTTTCAGGTTTCCTCAATTAGCCACTTTCTCGCGTCTTTTAGCACCTACCATTTGGACTATCTAGATTTCGTCAGAGGACTTAGGGCTAACCTAGGTTTTTCATTAGATACTTACATTTTTAACATTTTATAAAAAAAAAATCCAAAAAAAAATCCATCCATAGCTTCCATCTTGAATCAGATTGCATCATCACTTCATACCATCAGGTGAGATTGTAGTCAAGGACTAACTTGTAAAGAATAAAAAAAAATCGGTTGTCTGTAAAGTCGGTTTACGATAGTTGAACGTCACCAGAAAATACTGATGGAATGGTTGCATTTTTCAAAAGAAACTGTTCTTTTTTCAAAAATAGTTTTTCATAATCTTCATAGACGAGAATATACTTTATTTCTTGTAAAACATAGAGAGAGAGAACGACGCATGACGTCATCTTTATTCGATTATGCAGCAGGCTCCATCGAATTATAAGACGCTGTCACGTCAAAAAAACACTCCATCAAGTGTTGTGGAGGTACCTACTCAACAACATGCAAAGTATCTTCCCATAAGTATATCTGCACTATAACAAATCCCAACATCCCTAACAACAATCTTCTGCTTTAAGAAATTCAATGGCCGATCATCGATATTGATAACATGTAATACCTATCGCATGCGAAGTAAACAAATATATTGTATACTTAATATGAATTTATTTCTTGTTTCAGGTAATACAATAAACAATAGCTTAAAGCTGTTTTCAGTGAGTAAAACACATCTCCGTCAATACTGCGCACGTAAGTGCTATCCATTATTCGTTCGACCAACGCAATATAAAGTACCTTTCGGGTTAAGTGCTTTTGAAAATATATAAATTGCCCCATTTCGTTTCCCTGAAGTGAATTTTTTACCATTTACCAAGGGTCTCCATACTTAATCAAATATGTCAAATATTTTTGTACCTTTACAAAAGGTATTCTTTTTATGGGTGATAAATAAACAGACAAAACCCAAAACATTTCAGTTCCATCTTTAGTGAATAAAATAAGCCTTCAACCATCAAAGCTACTAGGTTATCATAAGCTGTGAAAACATTACAAAAGGAGCTACTACCAGTTCGCAAGTCAGATTTTACCCGTCCATGGGTGAATTAGATGGCGTATAATTAATTAAATATTCTGTAATTATATAATATAATCTCCACAGTATAATTATAATGGTACTTAAACAATAAACAGACAAAATCCAAAAAATCTCAGTTCCATCGCTAGTGAAAAAATAACGCTTCAACCATAAAAGCACAGTATACATGGATCAAAGCTAAATACTAGGTTATCATAACTTGTGAAAGCATTACCTACAAAGAGTTACTACCGGTTCGCAAGTCAGATTTCACCCGTCCATGGGTGAATTAGATAATTAATTAATTCAATAATTTGTAATTAAATATTATTTCCACAGTATAATTGTAATGGTACATAAACAATAAACAAACAAAACCCACAACATATCATAGTTAGTGAGAAAAATAAAGCTTCAACCATCAAAGCTACTAGGTTATCATAAGCTGTGAAAACATAACAAAAGAAGCTACTATCACCTACTACCGACTCGCAAGTCAGGCGTTTAATTAATTAAATATTTTGTAATTAAATATTATCTCCACAGTATAATTGTAATGGTACTTAAACAATAAACAAACAAAACCCACAACATCTCAGTTCCATCGTTAGTAAAAAAAATAAAGCTTCAACCATCAAGCTACTAGGTTATCATAAGCTGTGAAAACATTACAAAAGGAGCTACTACCAGTTCGCAAGTCAGATTTTACCCGTCCATGGGTGAATTAGATGGCGTATAATTAATTAAACATTCTGTAATTATATAATATAATCTCCACAGTATAATTATAATGGTACTTAAACAATAAACAGACAAAATCCAAAAAATCTCAGTTCCATCGCTAGTGAAAAAATAACGCTTCAACCATAAAAGCACAGTATACATGGATCAAAGCTAAATACTAGGTTATCATAACTTGTGAAAGCATTACCTACAAAGAGTTACTACCGGTTCGCAAGTCAGATTTCACCCGTCCATGGGTGAATTAGATAATTAATTAATTAAATAATTTGTAATTAAATATTATTTCCACAGTATAATTGTAATGGTACATAAACAATAAACAAACAAAACCCACAACATATCATAGTTAGTGAGAAAAATAAAGCTTCAACCATCAAAGCTACTAGGTTATCATAAGCTCTGAAAACATTACAAAAGAAGCTACTATCACCTACTACCGACTCGCAAGTCAGGCGTTTAATTAATTAAATATTTTGTAATTAAATATTATCTCCACAGTATAATTGTAATGGTACTTAAACAATAAACAGATAAAACTCACAACATCTCAGTTCCATCGTTAGTGAAAAAAATAAAGCTTCAACCATCAAAGCTACTAGGTTATCATAAGCTGTGAAAACATTACAAAAGGAGGTCAGTAACCCAGGCAGGCCGCTCCATTCACACACATTAGCCATGCAGCCGCGTTTCATTACGCGAGCCTTTCAGTGCAAAGGGAAATCTCGGCTGAAAGTTGCCTGAAAGGATACTCTATTTTACGCCTTTTGCTTTGTAAGCTATCTGTATGTGAACCGGTCGGTTGGGCGCTGCATCAGAATTTGGAGCGTTTTCCTTTATGCGACGAGTGCAATGGCGTCCACTTCATACACAGCCTGCGGTAAACTAATTTATAATTATTATAATTTAACTATTCGTTGCTATTCTTGATGTATTATTTTGCTCGTGGCTACGTAAGTGTGGATATTATTATTTTTATAGCCTTCGTACTACTTTTTTTTTTGGATGAAAGCTATGTACTTTTCTGTTTTGCCTTATAATCTAGGCGTGTAACATATAAACATTATTTTGAAATATTAACTTTTGGCCTGATCAGGATATTATGTCAATATGAGATGAAAGCCTTACAAATGCAAGAAACAATAATAGTTTTTGAGAAAATCGTGGACATCAAAGAGTTCTTAGCTCTCATTCGCACAAGAGTTTTTTTAACGGACGTTAAAAAGCGTTCAAATATAGTATGAAGGTCTATTTACAACGCTCAAAATTGAAAATGCTACACTGCTTAAAAAAAGCGTTGTCGTGTGAATTCAGTTGTTGCATTTGAACGCTTTTTAACGTCCATTAAAAAACTCTCGTGCGAATGAGGGCTTACTATGTGGTGGACATATAAACTTCATATCATACAGGTCGACTTTAGAATCTCCTTTTTGTAGTCGATTAATAATATTATGTATATATTTTTTATTTCTAATCTATACTAATATTATAAAGCTGAAGAGTTTGTTTGAATTGAACGCGCTAATCTCAGGTACTACTGGTCCGATTTGAAAAATTCTTTCAGTGTTAGATAGCCTTCTTCGATTAGTAATCGAACAAGGCTATATATTATCCCAGTACTATGCGTAGTATGACACACAAATTAATACAATACCTACTATACCTTGTACAAAAATAATAAATATAGGATATCGTGACTTAATATACCTAGCTTTATTCTAATATTAACAAACAATAGGAATTTACCTTACGACATATCACGCAAGCTCCGACGCCATTCATTATAAACTTATACCTCGGCACAAGGTTACATGACTGACTGGGTTTGTTTACACTCCATTCATACAGAATTCCATAAACATTTTGGTTCTATTCCAAATGATTCCAAACAATTCTTAATGGAATGGAATTTTCCAGTTACGTGAGTTAGTTCTCACGTTCGTACTAACTTAACGTTCCGGTACATCGTATAGAAACCGTAAGGGGTGTGGATTTACATCCTCCTCCTAACAAGTTACACGCTTCCATATTAGATTGCATCATCACTTACCACCAGGCGAGATTGTACTCGTAGTTAAGGGCTATCTTGTAAAGAATTTAAAAAAATTGTGAAAGAATTTTTGTGCCCTATTTTTTATTGTTCCTAGGACCCGCGGGCATGGTTTTTTCAGCACTGTTTAACAATCTCACAGTGGGGAGAAAGAAAATCATTAGACTCATTCACCTGTATCGTGGAGGCTTAAAAAAGCTTAAACCTGTGGCTTTAATATGCGACCACGTGAAGATTAATAGTCGATACTCTATCGTCTTAGCACAATGAAAGAGATAGTGGTATTTTCGGTTGCACCGCCTTTGGTTGAAGTTTGTCTATTTCTCTTCACGAGATTAACTTATGCTTTTTTTACTAGTTGCGGAGATTAGGGTGAATAGGGTGAATAAAAGTACTTTATGTCTCTCGAGTATGTACATTGTTTTTTTAGGAGAGATAATGTTTTTCCTAATATCTTGTCTGATCGTACGAATTTTACATAATAGTAATTACGATATACAGTTACTGCGTTTCTACAGTTTTATCATTTTATATAGCTTTTTGATGTGAAACAACACATGCAACGACAAACCGACTGGTGACCTAGCAACGCGCCGCCACACCAAGCGTCACTACGTGTGCGTACATCTAATATTATGAAGATACTAATATTATGAAGAGGATAGATTGGATTGTTTGTTTGTTTGAATTGAAAAGTCTCTAAAACTACTGAAACGATCTGAAAAATTTCTTCACTTTTTTCACACAATTTCTGATGGATCCCTGATGGACATAGGCTATATTTTATCCCCTTATTCCCACGGAAAGACGAACTACTTGGGTGAAACTGCAGGTCGTCTGCTTGAGACATACGGTCATAGTTTTGATGTTTTAGATCTGCCTAGAGACGCCTGTCTCTCGACGGACGTTTTATTTCAGTTTAAATTACAGAATCTAATATTACTGTGTTTGTAGGAGTGTTTATGCGTTGCCCTACTGTAAGATTGCTATACAATCGTAGTTGTTCAGTAGTTTAATAAATCAGGATATTTACAAGGCGCTCAAATATCAACTAGCCGCGCGCTTGTGCAAACATTACCCTGTGATCGTGCGGTTACGGGTCGAACGTTACGTAGTTTATTGGAAAGGGATGTTTGTGTAATGCGGTTTAGGATACACGTGGGAAGGCCTCCTTGGCGCAGTGGTATGCGCGGTGGATTTACAAGACGCAGGTCCTGGGTTCGAACCCCGGCTGGGCCGATTGAGGTTTTCCTAATTGGTTCAGTTCTGGCTGGTAGGAGGCTTCGGCCGTGGCTAGTTACCACCCTACCGGCAAAGACGTACCGCCAAGCGATTTCAGCATTCCGGTACGGGGTGTGGATTTTAATCCTCAAAAACAAGTTAGCCCGCTTCCATCTTAGATTGCATCATCACTTGCCATCAGGTGAGATTGTAGTCAAGGGCTAACTTGTTATTCACATAGCTGCTGGAATGCCCTTACGAAGTCTGCATTTCCTGATTCACTTAACTTCGGTATTCTGAAAACAAGAGTGAATCACTTCTAGGCAAGTGTGTCTCATCTAAGACCACTTCTATATTTACCATCGACCAAAAAACCAAACCGAAATTAATGCAAATCTTACAGATTTAAATATAATTCGTGTAAATGAGATTTATTTCTTTTCTTAGTCGATCCAAGTCATATGATAGTTTTAAAGTCATCTTTTCCTGAATTACCTATAGGTATTTTAAACGCAGCTTTTCATACACTTTGATTGATTGAACGGGGAGTTTTAATTTTTGATACATGTAATACGATAATTAGACTAATTGAATATAATCGAAAGGAGAGATATAATTGGAATCCCAGGCAGATTCATCCGACTTATTATTTGCGGTTAATTAGTATATCTGGGTGCAAACAAATAACACAACAGACAAACTTGAGACTTGTTGATGATTTCTGGCTGTAAACAAAAAATACTACTCTACATTCTATGGCGTGCACAAGGTCATTAACTAAAGACAGGCAGGCACTGTCTTTGATCACGTTGAGATTATACAAGCTGGAAAATTCCATTTCCATTACAGGTTTGTACTGCGTCCCCAGAGTAGGCATTTTAACTGACTTAAAAATAGGAGTTTCTCAATTCAACGCGAAAGGTTTATTTTTTTAAGTTTTTTACCTCATAACTTCGTCATTTAATAACCAATTTAATTTTTTTTTGTTTGAAAGAGTAAAGTTTTGTTTGAAAGAGTAAAGTTTTGTTTGAAAGAGTAAAATATTTTTATTGTATCTATGAATAGCAAGCTACTGGAGCTGCAGTATTGAAAACTAGGTTTACAGCCTCAACAGTAATTAATGTAGAAACTGTAGAAACAAGCACACAGATAAGACGAACGATCCATTTACCACGTCGCCGCATAAACCTAATTCCGGCCCATCAATTTCCCGTACGCTTCATTTCCGTTAACGTTTCTTATTTCCGTTCCATTAGGGATGCCCTATCCTTCATCGTTGGCTGTTCACAAAGTTAAACACTGCATAGAGTATTGTCTTGAGATTCTTGGGGTTCTTTTTTTTCTTCCAAGGTTTTTGGCTCCGCGCGTCGAGCGGTTGAGTCAATGTCAAGTGATTTTGATTATTTTTAAACGAGGAAATTTATTTACGTTGAAAACTCTACTTTTGAAAGGGATAAAGGATTTTAAGGATAATAAAATAATAGAAAAGAATATAAAGTAGAATACTTTATTATATCTACTATAATATTTATCATTTAGTAGGATAAAATAAGAATTCTTGGAGTTGAGGAGGGAGGTGGAGATTGATTTAATTCACAAAATATTTTTTTTTGCGTACCTGAGTTAGGGTGTACCTGAAATCCGAAAATTGTCTAGAACATTCTTAACTATTCAAACCAATTGCAAATATTACTTTACAAAATTATAACATTTTTTTAAATTTCTTAATTATTCAAAGCGTTTGGAAATCTACTTTAGTTGCACGTGCAAAATAATTTACGTACCTAATTAATCAAAAAAAAAAACTCGCAAATCCGTTGCAGATTACTTTGCATCTTAATTATTCAAATTGTCTAGTATATTTTTTTCCATTTTCCGCACTCTTGAATCAATTTTAGTCGAGTCAGCTTAAATAAAATCCATTCACTGTAACTGGCTACGACATTTTATATTATAGACATGTTACGTGTCTAAAAAATCACCGCAAAAAGTAAGCCAAATTTACTCCACTGAGAGCACACACACATTTACACATGCACAATTTTGTGTTTAATTCCATTATATATTTATGTAGGTACTCGTATATACAGATTTTACAGTTCCTAAACACACAACTCCTATGTCCAGCAGTGGACGTCCATCGGCTGATAATGATGATGATGATGAAACACACAACTCGACATTGTATATGTATATTTAGGTATTAGGTATATTTAGGTTTCCTTGTAAACGACTCAATGAAATGCGGTCAATTAGCCGCTTTTGTTTTCCTCAGTTTTGACGCGCTGGTGATATATCTCTATATGAAATCGTTGTTCCCAGGTATAAACACTCACTGGCTCGACTATTTGGTTTATTAACGAATCGAACATTCCCCATCACACGATCCTAATCCAATTGCCATCATTCATAGTTAAGAGGGGGTTATACAACAGATGGCTCTCTTTAATCGTAACTGGTCAATTTGATTCAATCTAGCTCCGCTCCCGGACGGCACCCCACTTTAGCTGATTGCTTCGGGCGGATATGGGATAGGTGTTGATTTACTCTTTGTTGTGTGATAGCATTGTGTCTAGTCTTCTATTGCCGCTATAGAAGTTCTGAATGGTAAGTAGCATTATCTATGTAGCATCTGTCGATACAACAAAACTACAGAACATTTTTATTATTTATAAGTTAGCCCTAAACCACAATCTCACCTGATAGTTAGTGCTGATGCAATCTAAGATGGAAGCGGGCTAAATTGTTAGGAGGGGGATTAAAATGATTGAGGTTTTCTTAATTGGCCCAGGTCTGGCTGGTGGGAGGCTTCGGCAGTGGCTAGTTACCACCCTACCGACAAAGACGTACGCCAAGCGATTTAACGTTCCGGTACGATTCGTGTAGAAACCGAAAGGCGTGTGGATTTTCATCCTCCTCCTAACAAGTTAGCTCACTTCCATCTTTGATTGCAACAGCGCTTACCATCAGGTGAGATTGTAGTCAAGGGGCAAATTGTAAAGAATAAAAAAAAAAAATGGGGGATGCTTCAGAGCAAGACAGTAATAAACCGTGTACGCTACACCAACAATTCATAACTAAAATTGTTTAACCGTTTTCAAATATGTTTATGGAAATGCTACTTGTCTGGAGTACTTTACTACAAATATAACCCTAATTTATTATGAGTTCTTGTACCTCGATGCATCGCGTGTGGCGAGCGATAAGCCTGTTGTGCGCTCGTGCAAGTAAATTATATAGACTTTATCATTGTTTATGGCAAAGCTTATGGAGAAATTTCACTACTGAGTACCTAATGAATACTCATTTACCTACCTACTAATATAGGAGAGTTTTCATTTCGATTTGTTTCTTTGACACTAGTGCATTTGCGATGGTTGTTAGGAACTTAACTCTTTGCCTTCGTACAATCAGGCCTTATTCCAATAAAGTTCCAGCACTTTGTTCATCATCATCATATCAGCCGATGAACGTCCATAGGACTTTTGTAGGGACTTCCAAACATCACGATACTTAACCGCCTGCATCCAGCGAATACCTGCGACTCGCTTGATGTCGTCAGTCCACCTGGCGGGCGGTCGACCAACACTGCGCTTTCTGTTGCGGGGTCGCCATTCTAGCACCTTGGGACCCCAACGGCCTTCGGCTCTTCGAACTATGTACCCCGCCCATTGCCACTACAGCTTCGCGAGACGTAGAGCTATGTCGATGACTTTAGTTCTTCTACGGATCTCCTCATTTTTGATTCGATCACGCAGAGATACTCCTAGCTACCTTATGAAGCTTATAGCACTCACTTACAGGCGTTGTTCACAATAAATAATTTCACACTGACCAATATGTAGAAGTTAACGATTCAGCAAATTCGCTCTTGCACCGCGAGTCGCGGGCGACGTGCCAATAATGCCAACTGTCAAAATAGTTGGAACCACCGACGTCGTAAAATGCACAGTAAAATGAGGGAAAAAACGCAAAAGGAAAATTTTCAGTCATTACTCCCCGTTGTAAAAGCCTTTGTGGCGGTTTCCTTACATTTTCATTGTGTCATCCGAAGCCGCAAAGGGGAGTCTAGACTATTGATGAGCGGAATCTTGTTATGTAGTCTCTAAGAGTTTTTCTTTAGGAGGCTGATGTTTTCATTCACATAGTATATAGTTGCAATGTAATTTGCTTAAAAGCATAATGGCGTATATAACGACAGTTTACAGTTTTTACCCGACTGCGTCAGAAGGAGGGTAATGTAGCAAACCTCTGTACCTATGTGCCCCGCCCATTCCCACTTCAGGTTCGTCGAATTGATTTCATGTGAAATAGGCTTATTCGTCGTGATAGCCCAGTGGATATGACTTCTGCCTCCGATTCCGGAGGGTGTGTGTTCGAATCAAGTCCGGGGCTTGCACTAAGAAACTAAATATCACGTGTCCCAAACGATGAAGGAAAAACATCGTGAGAAAATCCGTACACCAGGGAATTTTCTTAATTCTCTGCGTGTGTGAAAAAAGTTTTCTAATCCGCATTTGGCCAGCGTGGTGGCCTAACCCCTCTCATTCTAAAAGAAGACTCGAGCTCAGTAGTGAGCCGAATATGGGTTGATAAAGATGAGGCTAATTAGATCGATTGCATACATATTACCTAGGCCTATTAATATTGTAATGCTAATTGTGTCCTAGTTGCAATATCACATTAGGCAAGGTTGCTTAACTTTTGACACATTGTTAGCAGTGAAGTATTAATCCTCTCTGACATAGATATATACCTCCGTCGCTTTGTAACTGAGAGACCCTGAGTTCGATTTCCTGCTCTAGTCAATTTAGGATATCCCCGTACTCGATAAAATTCTTCGTTGACATGAGATCCTCAGAAAAAAAAGCCTTTCTAACTTTTTACATTACATTGCATATTTACGACTAGCTGAAGTCGCGCGGTTTCACCCGCGTGGTTCCCGTTCCCGTAGGACTACGAGGATAATATATAGCCTTTAGTCTTCCTCAATAAATGGGCTAGAATTTTTCAAATCGGACTAGTAGTTCCTGAGATTAGCGTGTACGACCAAACAAACTGTTCAGCTTATACGAGTATGTGGTTTAAAATTCGTGTATTTAAAGTATCTAGGCTTAGTTTACAAAACGTCAAGGTCTGTGTAGAAGACTACTACCGGTTAAGAACGCTTCTGCTGAGAAGAACAAACAATTGATAAAACAAAGAAAGATGAAACAAATCTCAATCCTATCCCATTTAATAATTATTACACAAAGAAAAGTTAATCATACCAGCTCTTTATCTTCCATTGCTATTCTACGATACATCTAACATCTATAAATCTATTATCTATGTACCTATTATTTATATATCTTCGCTTATCTTTTCATTAAATATTACATAGGTCAAGGTTATTTTTCTTCGACCGCTTCGTATCAATTCACATTATTGTTTCAATAAGGTTGTCACTAACCCAGAAAATAATAAAAAGGAGAATTAAAATGTTAATCCTAAAATGAATTATTTTCTAGGTGAATATATTTACGTAAAACCTAAACAAAAAATAACCTAAACAATAGTCTAAATATATAATATAAGTCTAATACACGCAGGGTGGACTTTAAAATCGCGATAAAATTAAAGAAAAATCCTAATAAAACATAAATACCCTAAAAACCCAAATCGAAAATCCTGTAATAGGAGTATGGCTACTGAACCTTTAAATCATCGTTTTCGTTCGACACCCCTTTTTTCTTGAGCTATTTTTATTCACCTATAATATTTCAGGTAAATATGTGCACCATAAGTATCGCCTTTGTGTACCTTAAATTAACAAATCAAATACTAAAATATACCGAAAGCTACAAAGAATGATTAAAACCAGCAGACCCTGAAATATAGGTCAATTGACAACCCTAGCAAAACGAAGTTCAAGTGATGGTCAATATGACCACCGCGACATAAAAGAAAAAGGTCAAACATTTACTCCATACATTGTAGTACGATAGTCGAGCTTTAAACTTCAATCATGCTTTATTAAATAACGCTTTTGAAGCCCCTATTATGGTAATAGTCTTCGCCGTTGAAATATACGGTCCGGACGGTAGAAAATTCAATTTTTATTTTTTTTTCTTTCAAACTTTTACTAATATCGTAGATTTGCAATTCATTTATTTCAAGTAGGCTCAGCTTACAAGCACTTTTGATACGTCAGTTGACTATTTGTAAAGATTCTACCACCGGTTCGGAAGGCATGTTCTGCTGAGAAGAAACCGGAAAGAAACTCAACAGTTGCTCTTTCAAAAAAATCATACAATATTATAATCTACAATTGATCACAACATTACAATTTCTTATAGTTTTACTTCCTGCGTGAAGTTGAAAGCTGATCAAAATCCAAAAGCCGTTAAATCGTAAATTACGAATCTTATTGAAATCCAGAAATAAATATAAAGTCATAACAAAACGAAACGATGTTACCAGAGAAGTTAAAGATAAATTCTGAAAGCAGCGCAATACCTTACCAATTTATGCCTAAACCCACCTCAATCACCCGAGACGTCTCATTTCGTAAAGCTAAGGATATTCGAGGCCGTGACGTCACGCGAGGCCACGCCCTCAAACTCGATAAAAGCACCGCTCAAAGGTAACCCAAAATGGAAATGTCAGCCTCCTCAGCTACAGTGTAGGCATGTCGACAATTACATAAACATTCTATAGATCATCAAGTATCAGTCTGAAACAAACGGTACAAGATCCTATTGTTACGATTTCCTTCGCGGAAAGAATAACGGTCGCAAATGAAAAAAGACAATGCACAAAGGAGCAATACCCATTCTGTGGTGCATTTACAACTGAAAAGCTTAACTGGAGGGACGTGTGCCATCATTGCGATGAGACGTATCTACGTAAGACACTAGGAATTGGTAGTAACTGTGAGGGTGTGCGCATGCGCGAAGCCCAAGGACACGAGCCGTGGCTCAGTCTGGCGGGAGGCACCGCCGCGGCCACCTGTCCCTCCCGCGCGCAGCATGCGGAGTGCCGCATAGGCAGCGTCGCGAGGCCGCCCCGAACCCCGCATGCCAGGCCGAGAAGCAGACGCCGGCCGCAGAGCGACCCTAAGCACCGAGCCCCCCCGGGCGCTCCGATTTAGCCTCGTAATTGGATTTTAACGTTCAATAAGCAACGTTACGCTGATTTGATTGGAAAGTGCTTTCCGCTTCGATATTGCAGCTTGCTTTACTTCCTCCCGACGGCTCCGCTTTGTGTAGATGCTTTACTTGTTTCTCAAAATTAATTAGGTACCAAATACAGGTAGATCACTTGACAACTTACGTAACCTGTTACGAAGTCACTGGTGCATTGAAATGTGATAGCAACACCGATATGCGAGTACACCTTGCGAAGGACAAATCGAGAGTGTCGCCTTATTATTCGTGAATATGACTTGCTGGGAGAGTGTAGGGTTACTGGGCCCCTGTGCGCTTCTCGCTTCGTCTGACGTCCGGGTGAGTTCAATACCTAACCAATTCAAGGTCACGTTTACGCCGTCTTACGGTTACGGGATACAATTGACATTTGCCATGAAATCGTCTCATTAGCTTGAAAATCTGTTTAAAAGTTCAATGGTAGAAATATCAAACAATAGATCTAATAATAAACGTCATTCTGCTGATCAATGAGCCATATCCAGTTGAATTTATGAATGAACATCAAGTTTCAAGTAATCAATATTCCTGATAGTAAATATCACGCTAAAAGTGTAAATACGAGTAACTAATAGATCAAATAGAGATAAAATTTGTAGTTTTCATAAACAAGTCAATTAGAAATGTGTACATTTTATTAAGTCATTCTAGTCTTCGAAAACACATTCGCATCGAGCAAATATTGACTTGCTTAGTTTGCTACAGTAGATAGTCAGTAATATTTTATCCGTAGAGTAGTGAGCAGACATCTATAAGCTGAAGTCACAATGGTTTCAATAGTGTTATTGACTACTGAGGAAGTTTTACAAAGAAATGGCTTTTGGTACTGCCTTGACACTATTTGGATTACGCAAGAAATGGAACCCTTCGAAGAAGTGAAACCGGAACATGTGTATACTAAACCTCTGTCAAGGGATATATATTATGCTAAGTTTCCTGATATTCCAAGAAGCGAATCTGAAGATGAAAACTCTTTGACTGTCAAAGGATTTATTGACAAACATCGAGAATGGAAATCAAAGATTACTATTAGAAAACTAGATTCTCGAAGAAATTCCTTACTATCAAATTTAAGTGTAAAATCTGAGGTGTCAAACAACCGTTCGACAACTAGTGATGTATCTAAAAAAGTCAAAGCATCCATCACTGAAGAAAATAAAACAGTAATCCCCAAACTTATCAATAATGATGAACGAATTCACAACTTCTTCACAAACTTGCTCCAAAGTATACCGCCGCCACCAATAGAAGATGTATCAAAAACAAACTGTTCTATTATGCAACCACAAACAATAAAGTCTGAAATTTCCGACGTAGACTTACCTGACTATGCTGATTTTGAAAGCCACTGTGTTCTCCAGTCAAATGAAACACAAACTTTAGGTCCAGCTACATCAACATTAAAGAAAACAAATTACAAGACGAATATAAGCGGCAATTCCTTTAAAATTGACGCTGATTCAGAGCAATTTGAATGGTATGAAACTATTTACGGAGTATCCGAATTGATAGAATCCCAGGATACTGGCGACTTTACAAACAGTACTCACAGGTTAGCAACAACTGCAGAAACTGATGATGTTATATCCTGGTCGGAAATTGTGGAAATGTGTGACTTGACGGAAAGTATTTTAGATAAAGATACACTTGAATCCGAAAAGGTGATAAGCCATTCGCATTACATAAACGATGGCATATCTGACCTATCTGATAGTGAAGAAGAAGGCGCTTACACTAAATTTGTGTCGAACAAATTAAGACAATCATTGAAACATAAAGGAGGCATACCTGATTCGTCTTCAATAGAAAACTTAAACTGTGAAAATGAAGATTTGTTACATATTAACATTGTGCAAAACGATTCAACCTTTTACAAAACGTTTTACCGATTAGCACCAGACGAAGAAGATTTGGTAAATGTGTAGTTTATGTAAATTATATTGTAAATAGTATATAATATAAATAAAAGTATTGTAAAATATGAGGTGTATCATTTATCTATACTAATATTATAAAGCTGAAGAGTTTGTTTTTGCTTGTTTACTTGAACGAGCTAATTTCAGGAAGTACTGGTCCGATTTGGAAAATTATTTCAGTGTTAGATAGCCCATTTATCGAGGAAGGCTATAGGCTATATATTATCCCGGGAACGGTAACCACGCGGGTGAAACCGCGCGGCGTCTGCTAGTTACACAATAAAAAGTTATACCCTTGACTAGATCCTATTTATTACAAATATTGTTGACTCTGTTTGTGATAAACCAGCAATTTGAATATTGTCCGGCATATTCGCTATTTTTATAGTACTTTTACATTTTACTGCATGGTATCTTATAATAGTTTATCACCATTAAAAAAAATAAGTCATGGAATAAATAATAAATATTAAAATCTCCTTAGCCTTAAAATCCAGGAATTAGAAACTTAGAATTTTTAATAATCTTTTCTCTAATATACGTTAATTATTATTTTTTAATTTTTTAATAAATTATAACTAGAGTTTAGATTAAGTAGATTTTATTTTCTAGAATAGAGTTTTCTTTATTATAAAGAACAATCTCATTTTCCAGCCTCCAGAGAACGAGTTGCAGAAGAATTCAGACCGCGTGCTCTCTGAGCACGAGCTCCGGGTCCAGAGGTCGTTGCAAAAGCTCAATGTGCCGGAATGGTATGTCCATTTTGAATTAAGTTAATTAAATCTGCAGCAATAAGGACGCCTTTGCATGATAAAAAAATATCTGTATATCTTATCTTTCCTTTTATATTTAGTAGCTATAATCATCATCATCATATTATAGAGCTTTTGTAAGGACTTCCAAACATCACGATCCTGAGCCGCCTGCATCCAGCGAATCCCTGCGATTGGCTTGATGTTATCAGTCCAACTGGTGGGAGGTACACCTACACTGCGCTTTCTAGTGAGGGGTCGCCATTCCAGCACACTGGGACCCCAAAGTCTCTTCGAACTATGTGCCCCCAAAGTCTCTTCCAACTATGTACCCCGCCCATTGCCACTTCAGCTTCGTGACTCGTTGAGCTAAGTCGGTGACTTTGGTTCTTCTGCGGATCTCCTCATTTCCAATTTTAACTCTCAGCCTTCTTATGAGGCCCATATTTAGCATGTTTAGTAATGATGCATTAAATAATTTCTACTTTTTTTATTTTTATTATTTTTTTTTTATTGAGAAAGAATACAATAAGGAACTTAAGCTAACTTATCCTAATAACTATACAAATCACGCCCACGTGGAATGGTGGCAAGAATACTGGCTGCATTTCCGCGCTGGACAGCCAGGCTGATTGATCCTTTACGCAAAAAAAGCGCCAGCTCTTCTGTCACCAGTCGCGGCAACTAGCCGCGGTGAAATGATACGGTAAAATTTTTTGGCACTGCGACTCCATGGCCCAAGGGTTTCCACGGCAATAGGTACAAATATGTAACTTTCTGTCAGAGAGGCATACTTGAGCATACATTTCTATACTTTCCTAACACTATCTATAGTTGTAATTTCAAATCGCAAAGCATCTCAAACTGGGCAAGGCTTATATAGTAAGGTCGCTCTTTAGAGAGATTTTTCGTAAACTAACCTCCAATTTTCCAATATTTTTTGAAGTCGGTTAAAAACGCGAGAAATGTTGCAAAAACTGCACGTTATCGTCGCAAACTTTACGAGTATTTGTGTGTACCAGATAAGATATGCATAATTATATTCCAAACAATGTTTGCAAGCGTGCAGTTTCCCACGGCTTGGACTATGAGCTGAGCTATTATCATTAACGAAGTAATTTGACGCGGACATGTCTTAATGAATGTCGCAGCTGATATTATTCGCCTCAAATTATTCAGGGGATCTACACTCTAGTATAAGGTAGAGCTGGTCTAAGATCCGACATTAGAAGTATATACCCTCATCTGTTATTCTAATAATAATAAAATAATAATTCATCATTATCAACCCATATACGGCTCACTGTTGAGCTCGAATCTCCTCTCAGTAGAGAGGGTTTGGGTCTAATAGTCTACCACGCTGGCCCAATGCGGATTGGCAGACACACGGAGAGAATTGAGAAAATTCTCTGGAGTGCAGGTTTCCCTGTTTCTCGGCTCCGCTGCCTCGCTCCGCTGCCACGCTCCGCTTCGGTGAACCGGCAGCATAAGTCAAAGATAGTGAATTAGCCTGCTGATAACGATAATGATGATGTAAAAAGCTTGTACCGAAAAATGTTTACATACTTACCTATCATTATAATAACATATTGACCTGATTCTTCAAAAGTGCTTGTTCTACTTTATGAATGAACTAGCGGACGCCCATATAATATATAAATAAATAATAAAAATAGTAAATTAATTAAAAATTAAAAAAATGATCTGACTTCAAAATCACAAAATTATTTTCACTAAACTAAAAAGTAAAAAATAACAGTGTAAATACTACCTTCTGATCACTTTAAAGGAGGTGTAAAGCCAGTGGCGTATTAATTAAAGCCGTGTCTGAAAGAATCGCGGTAAAGAACTGTCTGAAAATCCTAAATGTTTATGATTAAAACGGTTTGAGTTAATACATCAATGTCTTGGTCTTTCCAACAAAAACAGAATCATCAGAATCGGTCCCTAAACGACGAAGTTATGCGCGAACATACCTACATAAAAAAATATATACGGTCGAATTTAGAAACCTCCTCCATTTTTTTAAGTCGATTAAACATTGTAGAGTTTTTCTCTAAACCCGCGGGAACCTCGTATATTATCGGGATAAAAAGTAGCCTATATGTTGCTCAATAACTTCCTCTAACTTCCAGTGTAAATCCCATTAAAACCGGTCCAGCCATTCCAAAGATAAGCCCGGGCAAACAGGCAGACAAAAATTTACAAAAGCTGGTTTGTGATTTGGTATTCTGGTAAAACACAGTTATTTTGGAAACACAGTTATTTTTGACCTTGTTAGAAAATATACTCGTGTGGTTTGCTGTGTGATTCAAAAAAATGGTCAGCTCGGAGTTGGAAGTTATATGGTAATATAACCCCCGTGCCTCAGAAAGCACGTAAAGCCGTTCATTATTATCAGCAACATGAAAATCTCTTAGTAGCTTAGCATTCACTTAATCTATAGTCAGGAATCCGTTGTACATTTTTAACGAGGTTATTATAACAGCCACAATGTCTACAAATTGCGTAGTACATTATCTTGTTCCGACGTTCAGAAAATTTTATTTCCTGGAAACACAGACAGGCACTTTTATTTATATATATTGATATCGACTTTGTTAGAAAATATACTCGTGTGGTTTGCTGTGTGATTCAAAAAAATTGTCAGTTCGGAGTTGGAAGTTATATGGTAATATAACCCCCGTGCCTCAGAAAGCACGTAAAGCCGTCGGTCCCGTTCATTATTATCAGCAACATGAAAATCTCTTAGTAGCTTAAGCATTCACTTAATCTATAGTCAGGAATCCGTTGTACATTTTTAACGAGGTTATTATAACAGCCACAATGTCTACAAATTGCGTAGTACATTATCTTGTTCCGACGTTCAGAAAATTTTATTTCCTGGAAACACAGACAGGCACTTTTATTTATATATATTGATATCGACTTTGTTAGAAAATATACTCGTGTGGTTTGCTGTGTGATTCAAAACAACTCAAGCTATTTTTAATATGCCGCTGGCAGTTAATAAATGCTCAGATGGAGCGTGCATTGTATGGAGCCGATATCAAGATAACAGAACCCATTGTGGCCTATTGTCCGTCGACACGTACTTTAGAAGCCACGTATTTTGTCTGCGAATGTTGGAAACGAGATATCTATCTGATGTATTTGTAATATGAAGTTTAAACGCAAAGCTTTTCAGCTTTATAATATTAGTAGGTATAGATGACGCCGCGCGGTTTCACTCGCGTGGTTTCCGCTTTCGTAGAAATACGGGAATAAAATATAGCCTATTACCTTCTTCGATGAATGGGCTGTCTTATACTGAAAGAATTTTTCAAATCGGACCAGTAGTTCCTGAGATTGAAGAGTTTGTTCAAACAAACAAACTCTTCAGCTTTATAATATTAGTCGCACAGCGGATAGGAGCGATAGCTATGCTCGGAGTTTCTCTGCGTGATCGAATTAGAAATGAGGAGATCCGCAGCAGAACCAAAGTCACCGACATAGCTCAACGAGTCGCGAAGTCGAAGTGGCAATGGGCGGGGGCGGCACATAGTTCGACGAGCCGATGGACGTTGGGGTGCCAAAAAGCTGGAATGGCGACCCCGCACTAGAAAACGCGCTGTTGGTCGATCCCCCACCAGGTGGACTGACGACATTAAGCCAGTCGCAGGGATTCGCTAGATGCAGGCGAATCAGGGTCGTGATGTCCCCTAGTCCCCAGACAATGGCTACTACTAAATTTTGTTTATAAAACCCATACTCGTAGGGAATTATTAAGGCGGCGAGAAAATTCCGAGTTTAGGACTAGGACTAGGAGAACGTATCTTCTTCTTTTCCTGGGCCTTTTCCGCACTTGGCCACTAAGGTTTGGCCGTTGTACGTAGGTCCCTTCGGTGCTGGTCCCCGCTGGAGTCACTCCAGCTAACCGAGCTCGCTCCAGAAGCTAGGAGAACGTATAAACTGTGAAGATATTAATGCGCTATTTCTGGTCATTTCTAGGTACAAGAATGCCCCCGCCCCTCGGGAGGGCTTCCTCCTCCGCAAGCGGTTGTCTGACGCGTCGGCGTCGGCGGCGCGCTGGTCGGGCCTCAACTCCAAGACCACTTCCCTCAGCAGTCTCGGCGCCAACGCGCAGCCGCCTGCGCCGCAGCTGTCTCCGCACACCACGAGCTTCGGACGGTGGTCTACTAGCCGACTTAACTCGAACCAAGTGAGTATATAGCTGAAAATGTTTGTAGCGTTACTCAGCACACCAAAATTTACGGTTAGGTTAGGTCAGGTTATTTAGGGTTTAAAAAAAAGAATTAGGGCCTGTAAGATACGTTTCACTCCTACTCAGACGTTTTCTCTCTTCGGGGCAGGCAATACACCAATACAGCCATACAGAGACCATATACTATACACTTTTAGACAGTGCTGTATGATATATACTCAACATTCATAAAAGATGTTAACTATAACTATACAATGTTCAGTATACATTATAGAGTCAACATCTGCTGAGAGTAACTACAATACAAAAGATCATTGTACTCCTCCAGACAGAGGTATGAGTGTTGTCTTCAGGTATTGTTAGTAGATACTGCTGTTCTGTTACTGCTTATGATGGTCCTCAGGCAATACACCATCCAGCCTTAGAGGCCATAAACTATACGCCCTTAGACAGTTCTGTATGGTATATACTCAACATTCTTATAATTTATTGACTGAATAATATTCAGTATACATTATATAAAGAGTCAACATCTGCTAAAAGTAACTACAATACAAAAGAGTCGTGAAGAAGAAAACCTGAGTCGTGTTTTGAGGCTAGCAGTTACTGCTGTTACGGCCGATGATGAAGTATGATGATGCTGATGAGTGTCCCGCTTGTTCCCAGACGTCGCCTTGCTCATCGACTCGGAGCAGTATCCGCGGCACGAGTCCCCTGTGTTCCCCGTCTGCGCGCTCGTCGTTCAGCGCGCGGCAGCCCTACCTCGGCTGGAGGAGTCAGGAGCGACTCAACTCTACGCCTAGAACTCCTCACGAAAGGTACGATTGCCGTGCTCGTCGACTCGGAACAGTATCCGCGGCACGAGTCCCCTGTGTTCCCCGTCTGCGCGCTCGTCGTTCAGCGCGCGGCAGCCCTACCTCGGCTGGAGGAGTCAGGAGCGACTCAACTCTACGCCCAGAACTCCTCACGAAAG
The DNA here is from genome assembly GCF_947172395.1 of Bicyclus anynana. Classification (NCBI taxonomy): domain Eukaryota; kingdom Metazoa; phylum Arthropoda; class Insecta; order Lepidoptera; family Nymphalidae; genus Bicyclus; species Bicyclus anynana. The sequence goes on from NC_069086.1 coordinate 15,723,730, forward strand.
GTACGATTGCCGTGCTCGTCGACTCGGAGCAGTATCCGTGGCACGAGTCCCCTGTGTTCTCCGTCTGCGCGCTCGTCGTTCAGCACGCGGCAGCCCTACCTCGGCTGGAGGAGTCAGGAGCGACTTAACTAGTGATGATATCCTTGAAACAACGCTTATTCTGTTGAGGCTCTTTACTAATAGTAAAGGAGCGCGGGATGATAAAATTGCAGTTACTAAAACGTCATGGGGACCCATTTGGTATTTTAAGTGTTTTATACTTTGTATTGTAAGTTTAAGTTACTTTGGCTTACTGAAATTGTCAGAAAATTTTAGCGATTAATTAAGAGATTGTTTCCTTTAAAATAATCAAAAAAATAATCGCGGTCGTAACTCGAGATTTTATTTTGTAACTTTGGGATCCTCCATTACTTTACGCTCAAATCGTTAGATTTTCGAAATGCACAACTTTTAGTAATTAAATAACTACTATATCTATAACTGATGTTCTGGTTGAGTATGTCTGAAGTTAGTTTTTTTTTTGGTTACCCTAAACATACCCATCAAAATTAAGGTACTCAACAACTTGGTAGAGGTACTCAACAACGTGCAAGGTATAGTCCCTTATGTTTATCTGTCACGCTCGAGTAACTGTAAAAATCCCCTCTTCGGCTCCCCTACTATAAGCTCTGACAGCTGATTACTTGCTCACTCAAATAAGGAATCTCCCCTTTTACTGAAAATCATATATATTTCAGAGGATTTCCCTCGCATTTTTCACGTCTCATGCTTCTCCTTCCAGGTTAGCCTCATCTCTTCTTCAGCAAAGCGCATCAGCGAGAGCGTCGGAGGAGATCCAGACGTCTATAAAGGAAGTGACGTCAGCGATAGTCCACTACGTGTCGGGTCTGGAGCCGGCCAACGGTGACATAGACAGGCAACCCTCGCCGAGGTCCAGTCAGAAGCTGTACTGGCTTGAGAGCTCGTTTGTTGGTAAGTACCTCTTTATCTTTTTGCTTTAGAGCGATGCCCCATTAGTGTCCCGTTACGTTGCGACATCGCAGCGTCGACGCTCCGTCGTTTTCGATACATGTATTTTAAACGAGCAGACGCCGCGCGGTTTCACCCGCGGGGTTCCCGTTCTCGTACGAATACGGGGATAAAATATACTCTATAGCACTCGGGGTTAGTGTAGCTTTCCAACAGTGAAAGAATTTTTCAAATCGATTCAGTAGTTTCAGAGCCTATTCAATGCTAGCAAACAAACAAATTATCAAATCTTTCCGCTTTATAGTATTAGTATAGATGACATGTAAACGTTGCCAGCGACGACTCAACGTTTCAAACGTTTCACCGGAAGACGGTCAGCGTTCATTTGTTTTGCGTTTGTTGACACTGTCTGGGTGCGTGAAACATCGTGCGTCAACGGAACGCAAGTGTAGCATACAACGCCCTAATGTAGCATCGCCCTTACATTTCATGATGCGTGCTAATTTTCTCGACATTTATTTTAGTCTTGTCTATGAAAATTTAAAAATAAAGGCAAATAACATACATTCGATACTTAAAACGGACAGCTGTATATCAAATGACGTCACTTTCCCTAATGCACCAGTTAATTTATGGCAACATTATTTCTAGGTACAAAACCGTTAGAGTCGCCACAGACGCCCCTCGTGGTGTCGGAGGCGCTCCCCCCGCCGCACCCGCGCCCGCCCTCCTCCCTCCGCCTCGACCACCGAGCGGCGCCCGGTGAGCGAGCGTGACCACGCCACGGTGTACATTGCAGGTTTTGATAGCCAACCAACGCGACATTCCCTGAAAAACAAGCAATGTATAGCATACAAGTACATACAACCAGTATACGTGCGACGAGTGTGAGTTTTTGCGTGTCTCCTTCACTGGAGTTAGAAATGATCCAAAGAAATTAAAGTTGTTAAATTCTGCATACATACAAACAGTTACTGAAGTCTTAATGTATGTTTTAATAAAAACTTGTTATTTTATATCAATGTACAAGGCCTTTAACTTGACTGACTTTAGGCCGTTTTAAAGTACAAATAGATATTTTTTTTTATTACATATACTGTCTGTATTTAAAGTGAATGACAGCACGCATATTTGTTCAAGGTATAGTTTATACAATAATTCATACCCTAAAACTGGTTTCTAACTTTATTAATAAAAAAATATCACGTTATCACTCTCGAGTCTCGACAGAAAAGAATCTAGAAAACAGGAAATAAAGAAAATTCCAATTCCTAATTTCACAGGACCTAGGAATCTGACTCCACCAAAGAGTTTATCAAAAATAAGTTTGGTTAGTGAATGAGATAACCCAAAAACTTATACTCTATGTACGCGCTTTTGAATGAAAACTATTATAGTACCTGAATTTACTTCCAAACAGAATTTATGCATTTATGCCTCGATATCCAAACCTGCAGTGTCCTAACATTTATGTTATGTTAACTACTCTGTGCGTTTAATTTTTTTTGTGCTGTTCTCTGTATTTAGTTATTCTGTGCAATGGGTTCGTGATGTCCGAACTAAAGGGTTTCATTTGACGTAAAGTTGTGTTTAGAGCTTTATAGACTGTAAGACTCAGGACCATTATTTATACGTACTTTCACAGCTTCTGTGCACTTTGGAGAATTTTTGTAGGTCATTTTATAGCAATGCACTGGCTTTTAGTCGCTTAAGACCTTTTGTGGCTTAAACACGATACACTGCGTTGTTGCCAGTGCAAATATTTTTTAATGTATTTTAAACATTATTTTTGTAAATGGTAATCCGACCAAAAGTTAATAGTAAAATTGTTTTCAAACATTTAAATTAGCTGCGCTTTATGAAATGATGCATTTTAATTTTATTACAATTTTATAAATGAATTCAGTGAGATGTTATTACTTCTGGAGGCCTGATTTATTAAGGAAGGTACAATTTTTTTACCTTTTGAAGGTTAATCAAGTTATGGAACATTTATTTTTCTCTGTTATTGGTATTACCATATACCATTACAGGTGTATTTTTTTAATAACTATTGCCCCTCATAAACTTTTGGGGATTGAAAATTACACCGAAAACTATTTATACTCTTGTAAAATAGTAAAGGCCAGAGTATATAATGCAACCTTAAAATTGATTTAAAAAAATCCAATTTACTATGATATTGCGATACATGCAAGCGAATAATCGAGTATGATTCCAATTTTTAATGTAAAGCCTCTCTCTAGTAGTAATAACATCTCATTGTTTGAACTTGTTTACAAAATAATTTCTCCACTTATGCTTGCACAAATTACACGGTATAAATATAGTCAATAGATAGGATTTTTTTTAAATAACGGAGTAATTGCCATAATTATAATTTTCAAGAGAATCTGACGTGGAAACCAGTTTTTCTAGTTTTTAAACAATGTACAGAGGTTAAATTATTTTTGTTTGTGTGTTTTTAATGCAAATCTATATTAATTAGTTTTTAATGCTAGTAAATATTTTTTTTAGTTTTGTAAATAAAATTATCACGTTGCTATTATATCATTTTATATAGGTGCTAATATTATGTTTGTTGTATCTACTTAATCTCATATTTAAATATTCGTCTCTTAATATTTAATTGGTCTATTAGATGTCACAAAACATCCAAAAATATATTATTTTAAATGCCTGAATATTATAAAATATATGGAGACAGTGGCGTGCATAGTTTTTGCGACCGAAGTAAGCCTAAATGAATGAGACAAGAAGACCTATTTCAATACTGAGGTTAGGGTAGGTAGAGCTTAAATGTATGTATGAGGTGCACGCTGCTGTATTGAGATATATAAATAAAAACAAGGCAACATTTATCAGAACCATAATAATTAATATTATGTGGTGGTGAGAAGTGATACAGACTGAAGTCTCAAAATTCAAGTTCCTTCTACTCAAATCACCTCGTAATTTATGTTGGGTGAAGTCCCTAAGTAAATTATACAGGTTCTGATTAGGTTAGAAAATTAACGTTTCGCGTACAAAATCGCACCGCCGAAACATCCCGAATAACGCCCCGATTTATTTTTAATCAACGACAATGTAGTCTAAGGTAGATGATGTTATTATCTATGACATGTTTATCGATGATGTAGGTAATCTGTGCGCACGTTAATGACGTTATTAACTGTCATCTGTCGGCATTTTCAGTTTAGGGTGCATTTAAATTGTCGCTATATGCAGCGAGATGGCAACATTTGCACTCTTGTATGTCTATAGATAGATTATCTGTTTTAAATTTTAGCTCTTTTATAATATTTATTGATTTTTGTTTTTGCATATGATTGTTACAAAATTTTGCCGCATTTTAATCCATTTTATCAAACATGTAAACTGTGAATTAATTAATGTACACTTAAAGCAATTAATGATCTCTAAAAATAAGCGATACAACTTAAAAAAGTTCATTTGAAAATATACCTATTGTTAATAACAATGAATTTTTTTGGATGATATTTCCAAATTAATGTATAAAAAAGTTACTAAGTCAAAGAAATCCTAACACTCCGCATATAGCGACGGTTTAAAAAAAATTAGTTATCACTTTAGTTCTGTAGCCCTCTTTCATCGAGCCTTGACTAATTAATATATGTAATTTTATATGTAGTTATAGATATTATGAAGCTAGAGAATCTCTCAGTCTCTGTATTTTATAGAAACTGAATTATAGTTAAAATATAGTCGTTCAACTATATTCATTTTAAAAGCATTGTATGTCTTCAATAGACTTTTTATAAATCATTGTATGTACTTTTAAGTTAAACATAATGATTATTATTAAATATATTCAGTTTTATTTTATTTCTTTTTGTTTTATTTTTGTTTGTGTGCCGTTTTTTATTTTTAGTACATATTAATATATTGAGATATTAGTAATAATTGATTATAATTATTGTAGTATTATTCTTATATTTTATTCAAGAGTACGATTTTATGGAAAAAATACAACATTGTTTATGGTAAGTGAAAATTGTTTTTTAAATTTGGAATCACTTTGTCTTGTTTTATGCACCACTTTATTCTTAACGCTTACTAAGACTTCTATAATAATTTCTAATCATATTTGAATTTCAAATAAATATTTTTAATAATTATGTAATTTCCAGTTCTTTTTATTTGTTAATTAAATAACATTTATTATTTTTAATTAAAATTAACAAAATTATTTTTGTTATATTTAAATGTTTAGATATATGTAAAATGTTAATATAAAATAAATAGCGAAAGATAAAAAAAATAAATTATTGCTATAAATAAATAAAAATTGCTCGATTTAATTACATAATGATAACACTAATCCGTATTTTTCAGACTGGCAAGACACGCATCGCCATTCGTCGCTAAACTTGGGCATAACCAGGCCGTCTCCCGGGTCCACCACCTTGGAAGACGTGCTGGACTCTCTCCTGGGTCTACCGTCGCAGCCTACCCGGATACCGACTCCTCAGCCTAGTCCGAGGAAATCTGCAAGCCCTTACTACTTATTAGGGGGAAAGGTATTGTTTTTTTTTGCTTGAGTTTTATCTTCATTACTAGACTGTTTCAAAGTGTGACGTCACGGGTAGCAGCGACATGGATTGTACCATTATTTTGTGGCAGAGGAAACACCTCGATTAGGTACCAAGACTTGTTGTGACCTTGGGAGTAAGTTTAAGGGATCCCTTTAGAATCAACACTCACCTTCCCTGCCCGACATGTTCTCCATGCCCACACTAAACAATTTATTATTAACAATAATTACCACACAAATCATTATTGCACAAAATCACTGACGCGACTGGCAGCGTGACGGTGTCTACGCTGCCTAACAAATAACTGTTGTCAAGTCAACGTATACCCTCTTATTTATACCGACACTGATACCTCCCCTCTACGATAACATAAATAATGAATGTTTATACCACCTGTAATCGAGGAACTTGTAACAAAGGGCCTATTACAAGGTTAGGTTAGGTTGCTGCCTCTTTATAGGAGACGGATACGAAGCGTTCCAACACTTATAAGCTCCAATGCGGATTGGTGTGATCACGGTCTAACTTACTATGATTATTATCAGATGATAATTATAGTGACCGGAACCGTCGGCTTAACATGCTCTATGAGGCACGTGGCTGTAAAACCATAAACTTCCAAACTACTGATCCGATTTGAAAAATCGGTTCAAAATCGGAAAAAAAGTGTTAGATAGCCCATTTATCAAGGAAGGCTATACGGCTACGGATTACGCATCTTTCTCAATCTATTCAAGCAAGCGACATTGGTATTTCTCCAGAGCCCGCGCTACGAGCAACTAGCCAGCAGCGGCCACAGCAGCATCTCCCCCGCGTCCCGCTTCACCCCCAGTGAGGGGCGAAGCTCCCTCACCGACCCGAGCCCCGACCACGATCGAGCAGGTAGGAACGATATGTAAGTCGAAACCGTTCCAATTTTTCTATATTTGTCCGCCCTATAACACGCATTTTATCCCGCATTATGTGACTAATACGGCTTCCGCTTGAATTTCTGGATACGTCGGTACGTACGACACATACGCAAATACTTCGTTCTGTAAGTCGGGTTTCAGGTAACCTTTTTTATAATCTTTTCATTCTTCTCGTCCATTCCGAATAACCTTTTTGGTTTTTATATGACAACTTATTCTCTATTTAAAATTCTTTTCTAAATTATTACCTGTACAAAATATGACTAATTGGCGCAAGATTTGATTCTCTGTGTTGTTATATTTTTATACTGTGCATGTTTATCCCCATAATAGATTAGAATGTTTTAGTCCCCGGAGCATGCATGTTGTCGTGTAGCATCTTGATTTAATTTAAGTCCATTCCTAATTTGCGGTAATGGTCCTGAGTCTTACCACTGCTGTTAGTGATGCGCGTATGTAAAACGTGCATGGTACTAAATTGTTGCGTGTTACAGGGAAGGATACAGTTGATAATCCTGCTACGATGCCAGAGTCGAGGCGCTCCAAGTCGGCGCACGGCGAGCACTCTCGCCGGAGAAGTGAGCCTTTCGCTCAGCCCAGCGCGTCCCTCGACCGCCGCACCAGCCTCGACGCTGCGGCCTTTCGACCCGAACAACATCTCACCCACCACGATTCCAAAGCTTCCCTCGCCTCCTTACAAACTGAAAACAGTACTGACGACGCTTTCGTCAAATGCAAATACCCTAAATGTTCCTCTCGCGCTCCCCTAGCGGACGCCAAAAGACATTACAAGACTTGCCACAACTGCACGACCACCTACTGTTCCAAGGAGTGTAGACGAGCTCACTGGGAGAAACATAGGAAAGTGTGTCTCCATTCCCGAGCGAGTACGCTGTGTAGACAAATAATTTCGGCTGCGAAAGAAGATTCGGATTCCTTGCACCAAATAAGCACAATTGCTCATAAAGGTTACCTCGCCCAGGGAAGAGGAGTCGTAAAAGTCTTCTTCACCAGTCCAGAGGCAGCCGAAAAGTTCACCACCCACGGCTACCAATACCTCAGCGAGCCTGAATTCATCAAGTGGCATTCCCTGCAACCCAACGAAATGGGCGCAGAATTATACACTGAAGTTGTGAAACTCTGCAAATCTTACAACCCCGAAACGAGAGTCATCTTATATGTTGCCGTTTGCATCATTAGCGAAGTGCCAACAAAAGGTGCAGTCAAATGGGAACGACAAATGGTATCCAGATGCGCCAAACTAAGACTTAGTAAATCAGTATCCGTAACAATCCAGGAGCAGAATCGAAAAAGAAGTAGACGGGACAGTAAAGGAACGCCAGAAGACAGGGAGACGTTGATTCTCACGTCAAAATTGACCAACGCGGGAGAGAAGAATGCAGCCACAGCGCACAAGTTTAGGGAGATCTGTTTTAGGAACATTCTCAAAGAATTCGAAAGTCGGGGAGTGGTGTTAAAAAAGCATTTTCCGGAGGTTTACTCGCGGTTGGCGGCGTACGTGGACGGTACGAGTGATAGGTTCATTCCGATGACGATATACCCGAAAGACGCGACTAATGGGAAGTCGTTTATGTGTGTGATCATGCCAGATAGTGAGATGGACGGTACGCCGGTGGATGGCCAGGTCGTTACAGTGGACGTTGGTGTGGACCGATCCAAGCACCAACTTTCGACGCCTATGTAATACCTTCATACAGGACTACTTTATATGTCTGCATTAATGTGTGGCGCAGTCGCTAATCTGTAATCGCTTTGACGCTCTTGTCTCGAGAGTAAGTTGTCATGTTAATTAATTTTGAACGTTATTTCAATGCATGTAAAGTCGTTAACAGTTTGATAGTAACAGACGCGCGGAAACTGGTCTTCAAACTGGTTTTTTCCTCTTGTTGGTATAGACGATATGTAACTCATTCGCGTATTAATAGTATTAAAGAACAAAACACAAAAGTTGGTTTTACAAACATATTGAGACATTACAAAATATTATAATAGTACAACTATAAAAGTAAGCTAGCAAACTATGTTTGATAAATTGACTTCGTTATACAAAATCCAACGACCATTGGCTAGGCCTGCTATCCACGTAACGTTAATATGGCGAGTAGAATATTAAGAATGATGTAATCGCTCAAAGCTGTATTCTTATGAGAAACATCTTAATTATTTGAAAATGGTTTGATATCTTGATATCTCTATTCTCGATCCGACGCAATTGTTTTAATAAGGGATTAGTGTTGGATGTGCTCCTAATACATTTATTATCAATGATGTAAGAAGAAAAAAGAGGTAGATAGGTTATACGCGGACCGCAAGTGGCACGTTAAAACTATGCTAATTAGCAAACCTGAGCTCAGTCGCCCCACTGTCATCGCGCCGTTGACAAGGACGCTGAAATATATTTTGTGTGCCAGTAAACATCGAATGTGGTTTATGTAACCTATCTACCTCTTTTTTCTTCTTACATCATTGTTTATTATACATACATTTTATAAATATTATAATATACTTGTAATATCGACTGGGTATCATGGGATTCGTTATAAAATAGAGAAATAAAATGTAAAAAACATGCATTTCGCGTTCTGACGTTACTTATTTACTGTAATATACACCCGTATTTAACACTACTAGGTACATGCGTAACTAAAAAGTGCGAATCATTTAAATAAGGTTCTTGACTATTTAGTGAAATATTTAAAAATCAACCTAAAGTGTTAATTTTGTCAAAGAATCACCTAACTACTTAAGTGTTTATTTAAGTGTTAAGTAGATTCCTAAACAAAATTCGCTTGGAATTACTTGAGTTATATTTAAATTTAAATTCTCTTTAATTCATATTAATTGATTATGAAACAAGGCTAAAACTCACGTGATATGAGGTCGGAGTATGCTCGACTAGTTTCGAACCCTTAATCATGTGCTGGGTTGCGGTACGATCCTAACTAATTCTTTAATTCCGCTTTTCTAAATAAAATATAATGTATTTTTTTGCTTATATAAGACTTACATTTCAAGCTTTTAGCTTTTTTGTTCTTGATCCGTTAATTTCTACTGTGTTACAATGGTCTTAGTTATGTTGAAATACGGGTGTTTACTTGAACTTTCATCGCTTTTGGAAATATGATATAAATAATATGCCTTTTAGAAAGGATTAATAAACTAGTTGATAATTTTGTATTAATTTAAATTAAATATATAGTTAAAATTTATTAAATATACACCTGTTTAATTTATTATAGCATTTAATAGGGTTTTATTTATAGTACAAAAATGTTAGAGGTTTCAGTCAAGTTTCAGTACACGTAGGTACGACTATATATTACAAAATTTTAATTCGTTATATATATTATGTGCAATTAAATTTACGTTTGAAACAAATATAATCATATAATAATAAGTTAAATAAATAGTTTTACACTTTTTGACAATAGTTTAATTATAAAATATTATTATAATATGTATAATTAAATCAAGGAACTGGGCAACACTGAGAAATGTGGATGAATTTATATTTCGTAAATAATTGTGCTTAATAAATTGTAAAATATATAATTTTATACGAAGCTTCGAAGAGCTTCAAGTAGTTATGACATAATATATATGAAAATATATTATTTTTTTCACTTAAAATTGTTACTTACTATAATATTTAAAACTTTAATACTAAAAATATTAGTATAATTCTTCTAAATCAAATTAGTATTTAAAAGGCCTCCAAATCAGAAGGTCACCTTTTGTGAAGTTGGATTATTTTTTATTATATCAAGAGGAACTTTCTCGAGGAAGAAGACATTGTTTTGTCTTTCAGAACGAATACAGTAGGTACAGTCGACAACAAATATGCAAAACACTAAAAATGCATTTTTTGAAATACATTTTTTGTACAAAAGAGCGAATTTTCTTCCGATTTTGTACAATGCATGCAACAAAATATATTGCTTAAAATATACATAATACATGTAATTTTGAAGTAAGTTTCATTACATATAAGAGGCACAAAATTGTTGTAACCATTATCTCATCTTGTATGAAGTGCCAATCCATTGATAATAAATTAATAACAAAATAAAGTATGCCCCGGTTTTATTAGAATAAATTATGAATGTGCTGAAAAGGAGCATATACATTATACATAGATAGCGGGATCATCTTCATATATGGGTCCCTAAAGTTATTTGGTATTCCTAAAATCAAAGTGAGTATAGTTACACCAACATAAACTGCAATAATATAACCAGATTAATTTAGAAACAGCTATTTTGAAGATATTAAAAAAATAAATTTTCATAATTATACGCATTTACTGATATTGTAAATAAATATACGATTTAATAGATAGAAAAATGTCGTTTACAGTTTTTTTGTTATTGTACTTTTTCACACTATTTATTGTTATTGTTGTCATGTTATCGTGGTGTTCAATTTACAAGACCTTTTCTATGTTGCGCATTTTTGTGTATTTTTAGTCCATAATTAAAATTAAAATTCAAAATGCCAATAGTTAAAGCTAAAGTGTTTTCACATTACTGATGAGGTGGAACATAATATTGATTATTGTATAATTCAAAAGGGTGCTTAGTGCCTCGCCTAATAATTTTATGGTAATATCCATTATTTATTATTATAGGTATAACCACCTATGTATTGAAGTTATTTACAAAATGCGTAGCACACTGTACATTAAAGCTATAATTTTTTATGTATTAAATGTTGGCGTAAACTTAGACAATACTTGTGATTATTTATTGTCCTTTTAATGATACACATTAGTTTTTCATTCAGATTTGTGTTACTCATACATGTTTTCATTAAAGATATGATTGAAATAATGTATTATGATTGAAATTAAAATTTTGAACTGAGTGGACTCATGTATGTGTCTATTTATTCAGAGATCATCAATTATTTAGATCTCAAATGCCTGTTATAAACTCGCATCCTATACGCCTTGCCAGAAATAATTCCTAATTTCATGTTATATGTATCATGAAGTGACATTTCAAAAAATATTGTTTAATACCATGTTGTCCTTTTTCTACACTCACATTGAGAGCAGAAAAAGCATGACATATATTGAGTGTATTGGCCCTAAAGGGCCCGGATCTTATAATGCATAGTCCCTTATTTATAAAAAGTTAAATGGGCCAAATGTGACCAAAATGCATTTATAATAATGAAATTTTCTAAACATTCCTCTAGCTAGCTCCCCCCCTGCGTAAATAATGCGTTACAAATTTAGACATATTATAAACTCTACTGTAATTATTTATAACTTCTAAAATAGTCAAATGCCTCGTAAAAAGATATTTCATACATTGATATATTTCATATTGTTACCATATCAATTGTTTTTCATAGTCTGGTATTATAGATTTTTTTATCTAGTTGTCTCTATGATGTACGTATTTCAAATAAACAATGCAGCTATATATTTTTGTTTAATTTATAATTCATACAATTTTAACGTTGTATATCGAAAAACTCCCTAAAACGTCTAAATTACTTGATAGTGGTTGGTTTACAATCTGTACATAATATAATAGCGATAGCAGTTGCTATTTAAAGATACTCGACCAACTTAAAAAAAACGTAATTGGATATCGAAAATTGCTTAAGAATTCCGTTGTTGTGTAAAAAGATAAAGTCAGTAAGATAACTCAGAGTCTGTTAAAACTAGAAAGCTGATGGTATGGCTATGTATATTTATATCGTTTTTATAGTGGTAAAAAGAAAATTTGAAAAAAAAAATTTTTTTTGGTGTTCCTTCCCTTTATGGAAAGTGAGGATGAATTTTTTATCGTCTTTATGCGTTAGCTTTTAGCGATGTCTATTCTGTGGTCTATCCCATGATGTGGGGTATCATTATTGGTATTTTTGTTCATTAAATAAGGGATTAGAGTAACAAACATAAGGGATTAAGATTAACTTAATTTACGGAACCCATAACTGCGTGTGGTCCGACACGCACTTGGTCGGTTATTTTAATTTTTAGCTTTGTTACTATTTCACTAATGATATTAATTTATAAACTTATTTTCCATTTGATTGTACTTACCATAGGTAACACACCACCACTTTGTAATAAACATTTTTTGTTTGGATGTAAAAATCGTTGTTTCTGAACGTTTTCATTACTGACCTTTGACTTTGACAATGACATTAATTTGACATTTACGTATGTTTTTCTTTGTCCAAAGAGCGGAAGGAAAACGTAATTTTTATTTTCATTTCACTTGTTACGACATGAGCGCGTATTTGTAAAAGTGACGATTTTTCTTGTGCATTGATTAATATTAATTTGTCTTAGATTTTGAAATGGTGTCTGCAACTGTTATCTACGCGGCTGTGCCTATCTCGGCGGTGGTAATGTTAGGTTTGCTGCGTAAATGGAGATCGAGGAATTGGGCTAAATGTATAAGTAATACTTGCTTGAGAGGTAAAACCTTCCTTATTACGGGAGCGAACAGCGGCATCGGTCTGGAGACCGCCAAGGCCCTAGTGAAAAGAAAGGCGCGTGTTATTTTCGCGTGTCGAGACATCGACAAAGCGAAGAAAGCAGTGGCTCAAATTAGACAGGAGCAAGTCACTGGCGGTGAATTGGTAAATATATATCTCTTTATTTAATAGTTACTCTTTAATTTCCACATTGTTATAAAATAGTATTTCATAAAAAAATCTGGAAATCATTTAACACATTCGCTGCGGTACGAGGTCAATTGAGCTAACGTCTAGCGTCTTCAAGAGTTCGATGGACCTCGTACCGTACCACATAAAGTTCTAGTATAAGGTCAAAAAACCTCGTACTGCATCAGAGGAAAGTACAGAAAAATCAGTGCCGAAGCGAACATGTTAATAAATAAATAATAATAATAAATGTACCTGACCCTTTTAAAACTTGATCTATACGATGATAGCTTATTTTGTAAAGTAATTTTGATTCTAGACCTACAGTATTATTGATGCCATTCATATCCCGTAATAAAATCCAATGAGGTGTTTAATTACCTTGCTGTGGAGCATTAATAATCCAGAGCTCTTTACGTTCTCTGGTAAATGTTGAGCCATGCTACTTTGCCTGGTGTCAGTAAAATTGTGGCACACTAGGCTTAATAAAAATAAAATCAAAATGGCCTTTATCACAGACTGTTTATTAAATCACATTGTCTAAAAATAATGGTGGAATTGAAAATATATTTCTCATATGACGCCGCGCGGTTTCACCCGCGTGGTTCTCGTTCCCGTAGGAATACGGGGATATTATATAGCCTATAGCCTTCCTCGATAAATGGGCTATCTAATACTGAAAGAAGTTTTCAAATCGGACCAGTAGTTCCTGAGATTAGCGCGTTCAATCAAACAAACAAACTTGTCAGCTTTATAATATTAGTATAGATATTGTGATGGAATGAAAGAGAAAGTAGAGAGTGAAATGGCCCTGCTATTGGTTGCATTAATGTTTTTTTCTCTTCATGAGATATCTGAGACTGAGAGTGCTCTATTATGTTTATCACTTAACATCAAATGGGCAACTATTACTATAGAAAAAGTAACAAGAATGATTAAATAGATGTAATTTAAAAATTTTAGATTCCAATGCAACTAGATTTGGCATCATTCGAATCAATTGAAAGATTTGTTGAGGTGGTCAAAGCTGGCTTCTACAAAATAGATGTTCTGATCAACAATGCCGGAGTAGTGGTGCCCTTAAAGTTGGACCAGAAGACCAAGGAAGGGTTCGAGATTCACTTAGGAGTGAACCATTTGGGGCATATGTATTTGACTAATTTGCTGCTTGATCTCTTGAAAAAGGCCACGCCTAGCAGGTAAATGATTTAGAAAAACAAGTTTCATTTCATTTCGTTATATTGTAATAATATGGCTTCATCTAAACCGGGTTTCAATAACTGTATCTATCATATTATTAACCATCTTCAAAAAATGGTGGAGGTTTGTCAATTCGACTTTTTTTTTTTTTATTATTTAGTTAAGTTAGCCCTTGACTACAATCTCACCTGATGGTAAGTGATGATGCAGTCTAAGATGGAAGCGGGCTAACTTGTTACGAGGAGGATGAAAATCCACACCCCTTTTGGTTTCTACACGGCATTGTACCCGAACACTTAATCGCTTGGCGGTACATCTTTGTCGGTAGGGTGGTAACTAGCCACGGCCGTAGCCTCCCACCAGCCAAAACTGACTGAGATTGAGACTGTATATATTATTATTTTTTTTTATGTGTCTGCTGTGCTTGTCTATTCAAGTTAAACAGATTTTCACCAATAGATTTTTTTTAGAACTAAAGAAGGTTTTAGTATTAAAATTTGTATAAATTTTGTATTAATTGTTTGATATAATGATGAAAATTTGATAGTGAATGAAAGTATTTCAAAAAGTTCATTTAAAAAACTATCCCTCATCTTCAAAAAATGGTTACATACAGGCTGTCAAGCTTACATAGATTTTCTCCTAGACAAAATTGCAGATCATCTCATAGTTTGTTTTTAAATTTACATTAAATTAATAACTGACAAAATGTAATAAATGAAATAGAGCAGTTTCAAAGATTACGGCTCAATATGGAAATAGCCAGATTTATAAATAAAAATTAATCTCCCAAATCAAATCAAAATCAAAATATGACCATCGGCTCAGATATCATTCGAAAACATCATTATCATAGAATAAACAATTGCTGATAACTATGTAGTTATTAACACATTACTACATCCGACAGAATAGTGTTTGTCTCCTCCACATTGCATGAGAAAGGCAAATTAGACTTCAAAGATCTGAACTTACGATCTGAAATAGAAGAGGCTAAGAAAGGCAAGACGTCTCGTCATAACCCTGGCTACTGCAACTCCAAGCTGATGAATGTCTACCTCGCTAGAGCTTTGGCAGACAAACTGAGGGAATCTGGCATTGATGTCAACGCTTGCTGCCCTGGTTTTTGCTACACGAACCTATTCAGGTATGTAATAACTTTTTACCTCTGGAACCTGGCACCTGGGGAGCCTAACATCCATAGGCTCTAACTACTTGGACCACCTATTACCAATTAATTTTGAATTAAATAAAAATACAGTAGAATTTTTAAACATTAATTATGACAGTTTTGTAACAAACTGCTATTTACCTAATACACATACATTTGCTTGTTACAGATACTTTGTGAGGTGGTACCACTACATCCTAATGGCCCCGTTTGCATTGCTCTTTATGAGGTCGGCCAAACAGGTGAGAGAGCATGTTGTAACATTTAATTTTGCTAATTTTTCCATGTAGGCCAACAAAGGTGGGATCACCATTAGTTTAGAGTTTTTGTGGACATGGCAATGATCAATAATGTACAAGTAGTAATGATCAATAATGTACTAGGACTTATCGCAATAATGTACAAATAGTAATGATCAATAATGTATTAGGACTTATCGCAATATTCTAGGAGAAACTAAATGTTCAACATTACAAATCTAGGGGTTATCTGTGCTAATTGCCATAACTGA
This sequence comes from Bicyclus anynana, assembly GCF_947172395.1. NCBI lineage: Eukaryota > Metazoa > Arthropoda > Insecta > Lepidoptera > Nymphalidae > Bicyclus > Bicyclus anynana. The sequence goes on from NC_069086.1 coordinate 15,739,693, forward strand.
GCCTGATTGAAATAAATCATTTTGTCATAACTTGAGGGAACTGGATATAAATAAAACAAATTTAAATCGATAATTTATACTTATGTATAAACAATCACAGACATACACTATAATTTCATTTATATGTATTGATCTATCAAGCTTATCAATACAAAAAAAGTTTGTTATCAGGTACAGGAAACAAAATTATGCAATTCATAGTGACATACAGCGATTGTTGATAACACAGGACTTAAATCCATGACCCCATGATTTTAAGCTGCAAAGGTTAATTACACATTAAAGACATTAACTGAACATTAAAAGTTAATTCCTCGGATGCATACTAAGCTGTTTAGTTCCTCTTTCCTTATACGCACTGCAAAGATGTGGAATGCTCTTCAGCTTTAGTTTTCCCACCACCTACAATATGGGTATCAAGTCAAGAATGAATAGGCATCTTCTAGGCAAGCGAGTTTCACCATAGGCTACATCATCTCTTACCATCAGGCGTGATTGCAGCTAAGCGCTTGCTTATACAAAAAAAAATGGTCACCTTGTTTTACCTAGATAGGTACTTGAAAAACAAATTGTGTGTACACTCATAGCCTCATAGGTCGATGTTACAATGTGCTGTTTTATCTTTCTAAATATAGCTCAATGTTTCAATGTTTTCTGACTGCGCCGGTAATGTCAATGAACACTTTAGGCCTTCTGCACACGTGCGTCTGTCTTGAAATCTATACTAATATTATAAATGCGAAAGTAAGTCTGTCTGTCTATGTCTGTTAGGTACCTTTTCACGGTTATTCGGCTTAACCGATCAAGATGAATTTTGGTTAAATGGTAAATGGGACCTTGGAGCAAAACATAGGGCACTTTTTGAGCCTAAAATAAAAAGAAAGTTGAAAGTTTGTATGGAAAGTCCTTCATTTTTAGAATAGCAGTTTTAAAAATTTGTTCATAAATCACAAAAAAATACCAAATGTAATGTGATTCAGGAATTTTTAAAATTCAACCCCAAATAGGGTTTGAAAGTTTACATTGATTTCCACGCTGACGAAGTCGCGGGCGTCCGCTAGTCTGTTATAGTAATTCTATTTTAGGAAAAACTGATTTGAAGTCCGTTTGGCCTTGTATGCCGTGTAGCAATTGTGTGGATAAACTGCAGGTTCGTTATGCTAAAGATATCTTCTAAGTAAGTGAATCTTCTAGGTAAGCGCGTTCTAACTTAGACCGCATTACTGCCTTATGAGATTAGCGCGTTCAAACAAACAAACAAACTCTTCAGCTTTATAATATTAGTATAGATAACTCTATCCAAAGTGTGCTTGCCGTTAATTTAAGCAGTTAAACATCTTCTAAATTTTGAAAATTTTAGTCAGCCATCTAGCCTTGTTAGAATATAACAGTAATATTTACTTGTCGAGTTTGTCGGTCGTGTATGGATTGCCTACAAGAACGTCCGGGTACGCTTTATGTACACAATCAATTTGTTGCCAATGTATAGTTTATTTATTTATTTATCTTGCTAAACACCTCTGACGCAGTTCGGATCAAATAATTTTCTTAAATTGAATCAAGTAGTTGCCTTCTGCCATGAGTTTTAGCCGTGTTTCAAAATAAATTAATTTTAATCGAGTAAATTAATGACAATTTTGATTTATTGTCATTAATTTACATGCATGAACAATTAAGTAGATATAGTTATTATCTTTTGAATCCGAATTTTGCGTCTTAATTTTGTAGTTACAAAGAGTGTCTATCCAAGCAAGTGAAAAGAGTACTACTCCTTGTCTATTTAAACATTGTAACTTTCTAAATATACCCAATATCCATTCATCATAAGATGGTTATTGGTTAGAGATAATACTCGCACGCATGAGTTTTACAGCGGGTCAAAGTACATAATGTACCTACTGAGAATATCAGCTGACGCCTGAGGAAAAATACTTATTATGTTAATCTATACTTATAATAAATCTGTAGAGAGGTCAATTCTGTACATTCCGTACAGTCCAAATGTAATCAGTAAAATTTTTGTGTCTGTCTGTATTTATGTTCGTTATAGATATAAAACTACTCGACGGATTTTAACGAAACTTGGTACAATTATTCTACTTACTCCTGGGCAGGTTATAGTATACTTTTCATCACGCTACGATCTATTGGAGCAGAGCAGTTGGAAATGTTGGGAAAACGGGAGAAGTTACTCCATTATTTAAGCTTCCGTTGCGTAGTAGGGTAGGGGTAGGGTAGGAGTAGGTTAGGGGTAGGGTTTGGTCCCTACTCATGCCCTATATGGTAGGGTAGGGTAGGGTAGGGTAGGGTTTCACGCGGACGAAGTCGCGGGCGTCCGCTAGTGGAAAATAAATTTATTGCATAGCATTTATCAACTGATGCAATTATGATTTATTTATTTTATTTATGTAGTATTATTTTTCTTTGATATTAATTCAAGTTAAGTACATTTTTTGAGCGTGGTGTAAACGATTTTCTTGAATAAATGAGAAATACAAACTTTTATTGAATAAATAAGAAATACAAAAATAAAGTCACTCGATCAATTCGATTCTGGAATAAGTTTTGCCCCACTTGTCCAGTTGAGTCGATATTATAACGTCGAAATGTGTTAACTTGATGCACTGCACGGCTTGGGTTGTTAGGTTTATTTTCGTTACGGAATTTCTTGATTCGGTCGCCTCGCTCAAAGCCCGCGATAAAAGCTATGTAATAGTCGACTATGGTCCCACTATAGCGCCTACGGCACTTCACAATCAGAAAAAAAACTACCAAATGCGCCAGAAAAGTAAAATATATCCAGACGCAGGCACAGTAGGTACTTTACGGTAGATTGATTGGCAGTAAAGTACAGATGACAGATTAGTTACCGATTACTTATCAGTAATATCCGATAAGGGAATAACGTCGATCAAAGTTGAATTGCCTACGTTGTTATCAAACAATCGATTTGTGTTATTAATGATAGTCTAACAATATCAAACAAATTATAACTTATCCTTTGAATATTGGTTGCGAAATTTTTACATTAATAGACAGAGATTTGTGATAAAGCACTCTATGGAAAAATTTTGTTGAAAAAATATTTTCAAGTTTTTGATTTTTTTTTTGTTATTTACCTGTTTGTTTTATTGCGTAAAATGCTTAAGTTAGTCTGTTGTCATGTCAAAATTCATTTTGTGGTACAAAATTATTATTAAAGTCACCACAAAGTCAACATCAAGGTCGCGGGTCAAGCGAATTATTACCGTGTTCATAGTATGCAATGGAAAACGCTGAAATGTCCTTCCGTTTACGAATTGAGTAAGATACCTACTACAAATACAAAGTGAATTGCCTATTTCTAATAATCCCTTTTAGGCAAAAGCATACTTTGTTATCAGAAATAAAAAAAATGTGCGCTGTCGGTTAAATGTAAATTATATTGTGATTTGTGATATTTTACTAATTTACCCCTAAAAGTGTTAAACAGGGGGTGAAACTTTGTATAGAAGTCCTTCTTTGTATTTTTTTGTATTCATGAAAATTAGTTCATAGATCAGTTTACAAAATGATTTTAAAGAGTTTTGAAAGTTCCACCTCTACCCAGGGATTAAATAGAGACAGTCGATTAAAAACCAAGCCCCGATCCGTTTAATAAACAAAAAGTTCCAAAAATTCTAATGTTATCGACTTCATAAAAATGAGGAGGTTTTCAATTTGATGCCTATGTTTTCTTCTTATTAACTAATTTTGATAATTTTTTTTGTTTCAAAGAGTATGCTTCTAGATTGGTCCCATTTAATTTTCATGAAAATCAGTTTAGTAATTTTGTGTTAAAATCAAAGCAACTGAAATACGTCTTTAAAGTCGGTTCCATTTTCATGTTAAAAAGCATATTTTTGTTTATTCATTACAGGGTGCTGAGACAGTGGTGTTCACGGCGACTGACTATGGTATCGAGGGTCACACTGGGAAGTTCTATCGCAACTGTGCCGAGTATACCCCGGCCTACCCCTTCGATAAGAGCGAAGAGACCAAGTTGATTGAATACAGCGAAGATATGATCAAGGCCCGGAAACCCCTATAGATGTATGCTGTAAAAGGGCGCTGTTTTGTGTAACTTTCGTAGACAGAGAAGTAAATAGACGAATAGAAGCATTCATTGCATTGAGGGAATCTCAAAAATGAGAAATACTTATGTGTAATCTGTAAAGAATAACGCAGATGTCCTAAGGCTAGCTCAGTGAGGACAGAAATCTAGCATGGAGCCAAAGGGCAAAAGCATGCTTGATCCAGATATTCGCAAAGGAACTGCAATAGGACGGCGTATCGATCTTTTAGTATATAGAGTTATTAGCAAGATGCCGTAAGTTTTTTTCAACACATAAGTTGTTCTCATTTTAGGCGATTTGATATTCGGACTTAACGACGGATCAAACAATTTTGACAATTGTCAGTTATTATTAGTTTAGTTTCATGATTTTAGCTTCAAATTGTTGCAAATAATAACAATAACAAGTTCTGGTGTCACAATCGAATATCTTTTGACTTGCAACGCCAATAAATTGTCTATTTCTTTCTCTGTCTACGGTAATTTTTACCAACCGGACCTAAACAATATATTGATGTCATTTGACAGTGGTCATACGATCAAATCTGAGAATGTCTGCACCAAGGGTGGTCATTTGGTGCTTTTATGTTAATTTGGGAAGAATTGTTTTTTGAGTTTTTTTTGCAAAACATAGTAATGTTTTTTTTTAATTTACAAAGTACATTATTATTTGATTGATATGATTCGTTTTTGTGAACTAACATGATAAGAGTAGCAATAATTATATGAAAATTCACATATCAAACTGACAATATGTTTGCCGCTTGGAGCAAATTAGGTAACGGAACAAATAAATCAAATTATGTCGATTCTAGAAATAAGGCCATATTTGAAGTGTTACGTGTATTTATTTACTTTTACTATACCTAAACATAATATATTAGGTTATTAATAATAGTGCAAAAAAAATTAAAATCTAGTTTCAGAGATTATAGGGAGCACACAGACCGGGGAAATAATAGTTCTGTGCTAATGTAGAAACCACTAAATATGTTGTTAACAATCTGGTTTACCGTTTCTGTGTATTCTGTAACAAATATTCAAACATACATACTTTCACGTTAATATATTAGTAGGATGTAAGTGTAATCAAATCTTAATAAAATCTCTTCTAAACTATTCGAATATCAATATAATAAATATTACTTTAAAGAAACTTTCGCTTGACTAGATCAGGTGTCGGATACAGCAGGCTTCCTTGAGACGGCGCATATGTGAGGAGGTTCCTCACTCTGGAGTCCTGATCATCAACATTAGCATCCCATATTCGGCTCACTGTTTAGCACGAGTCTCCTCTCAGAATGAGAGGGGTTAGGCTAATAATCCACCACGCTGGCCCAATGCGGATTGGCAGACTTCCTCACGATGTTTTCCTTCACTGTTTCAGACACGTGATATTTAGTTTTTTAAAATGCACATAACTGAAAAGTTGGAAGTGCATGCCCCGGACCGGATTCGAACCTGCGCCCTCCAAATCGAAGGCAGAGGTCATATCCACTGGGCTATCACGGTTCTGGTTTACACATACTTATAAGCATTGTTAATACTTTAAAATGAAAAAGTGTGTTAAGTTAATAAAAAAAAAATGTCTAAAATAATATTTGCAGCCGTTTTCAAGTTTTGTCGATAACTGACCGTCTCTTGTGGTTTCAACCAAAAATAAATACATATTGTATTGAATATCCTCAATGATTGATCTGTCAAGTGCGAAACATACGAGTAGTTATCAATTCTTACATAATAGTTATTAGGAGGTCATATCATTGTGTTCATTTATTTTAAGTAGTTAGTGAATCGCTGCATAATCATAATTTTGTTTGGCTAACTGGTATTATATATGTCGGCGCGAGTGAGTCATTCGATCGGTAGGCTCGTGTCGTCACAAGCCGAGATAGTACGAAGTATTCTGGGAGTCATGGGCGTAGCGAGGTACGTGCAGGGGGGGGGGGGGGGCATCATAGATGAGCGGTAGGTCTATGGGGCTTCATATCAAATTTTAAGATATTCAAAGTTTTAACTAATTTTGTTTCTCCGATACGAAACAATTACCTTATGTGGATGTTTCGGTTTTGGAGGAAACTGAGGCTGAAACTGAAATTCGGGTTTGGTTTCGGCCGTAAAACTAGTTTCAGTCGGACATTATAAATTTGTAATGTGATAGAGACTAGATAGAAGACTGGCTACGCCCATGCTAGGGGTGAGTAGAGAAACCGCTCGCTGAGGCGGTCTAGCTCATTCTTGTCGTGACGTTCGATCCGTCCACACCTTTTGTTGGATAATCTTTCATGAATTATTTTAGGATGGGTGGGGACTGGGGAGAATTACTTGAGTGATGAAAGGGGAGTGGTTTTCAATTTTAAAAGACGTCTTTAACCTTACATACAACGGTTACAAGTCCGGGACTTCACTCAAAGTGATTCTCTGCCACTCGAGAGTTTATTGGTAACATTGTTTCCATTAATTTATTCATTCGTGTTTTACTCCTTAATTCTGTTTCTGATGTCGACTCGCTTCCGACATATATAATATATTATGAAGATTTAAAATTCCAAAGATGTACATACGGTAAATTATTACTAAATAAATATAATTGGGTATTTAATTGTTGTTTCATTAGGTACCTATATTATTTTCCTTATGTAAGGCCAGAAACGACTACTATGCAGATGTCCCATAAATATTGTATCAAACTCAAGTACAATATGTCACCTATAAGTAGGTAAGTACCTATCTAATAATAATTTGATTAGTTTGATAATTAATTTTCTATTTTCCATTTTATATATATTTTTTGTCTTATTACAGTTTTTTCAATGCTGTAGCTGTTGTAATAAACATTGCAAACATTAATTTATTACGTATATAGCTTAGGAAATTCGTTCGTAACACTCCCGATGCCCCGCGCGCACGACTTTATACATGCACAGACCTTCCCCTCCCGTCGCCCGCATATCATGAGTGTCATCAACGAACTTGTCAAGCTACCTACATTTGTAAAAAAACTACTTTATCGGCAATACGAGTGGCAACCCAATATACATAGTGATATATACATTGTATATTACTCCTATATTATCCTTCTTGGGGATCATGCCTCGGTGGTTCAGTAGTTAGCATATGTAGCTTGGGATCAAAAGTTCCCGGGTTCGGGTCCAGGGACCTGCTAGTACTTATATGGTGTTGCACCCACATACCTGATGACCCTGTTATGTGGTTTTTATGGGATGCATTCAATAGATTTGTTTCATTACTAGCAAACGCGGCGTGGTTTTACCTGCATATAGTTCCCGTAGGAAAGCGGGCATAAAATAATGCTCTTAGCACTTGGGGATAGTGTAGCTTCCCATTTCCCAACAGTGAAAGAAAAAGAAAAAAAAATCATTTCAACTTTCAAAGAATTTTTCAAATCGGTTCAGTAGTTTCAGAGCTTATTCAATGCAACCAATCAAATCTTTCCTCTTTATAATATAATATTATTTTATTATAAAAGATGTAGATTAATGTGTGTTTATTTACTTATAGAAATAAAAGACGTAAATAAACTTAGCATTTTATTTTGATCCCTCGTAAAGGCATCTTACTATTTAAATGACAACATAAATTAGTAAGTAGGTAGGTATATGAAATACAAGCATCAAATCAATTATGTACTACACAATCAACAGTGAATATTTAATTGAACAAATTAGGTACATGTTTTTAAAGAAATAAATAAAATAATCTTTAATTTCCAGATTTGTTAGATCTAAGATTAACAGCCCAAAAACAAACGGGTACTTCTATTTTACTTTGTCCGTGAGCGATGTGGTACTTCGGATTCTTCATCATTTTGAAAAATTTTCATCAATTACATAAGAAATGAAGAAAGTAGAAACCAGAAAGATAAATTGATAAGTGAACACGGATGATGGATCAGTAATGTAATATAATTACAATCCACCGGCATTATGCAAATATAAATCTAAAATCTTACTAGTTCTTATTATCTTCATTTACTTGATAAGTAATGTATCAGACTGTTAAAAGGGTTTTGTACCACTTTAGTACTATTTGGATACTTATATATTTGGGTTTGAGTAAGGTATGTCGTGTCCCGGGTAGCGGTTATGGGTGATAAATAATAGTAGGCTCTACTGATAAAACACTTATATTGACTATCAGTTACAACGGTTAGGTAACGACTGGCGACAAACCGCCCGTATTGACTTCGTCATAATTACGAAAATGCTTAAGTAGCATTTTCATTTACAATCTATGTGTGTGTGACCACCACATCATTCCACCCCCTTTTTTTTTTTTTACAGAAAACAATGTATAGGTAGTATAGGGGTGTTGATTATGAATTGTAGTTATTGAACTTTCCATGCACTGTGACATACTAGCAATAACATTAAAATTTGTTACCTGATCCACTAGTTTCCGTTTACTAAAATCTACCACTAACTTATACTTAGTTAAAAAATCGGCTCCTATTATAGGCTGTCTAACGTCAGCAACTATAAATGTCCACCGAAATGCTCTCCTTAACTTTAAATTTAATACTAAACTATGCAACCCAAATGTCTTAATAGGTGTACCGTTCGCGGCATACAGTCTATAGTCCTCGCACGCTCTATTTTTCTCGCGCACTGCCCACCGGGGTAACACCGACACATTAGCACCACTATCTATTAAAAACCGTAATTTACTGTTTTCGTCAGTTATACACAAGCGGTAATTTATCGATGGGTCACAGCCTCCCGCCGCAGACAGGACCGAAGCTAGTTTTCCGCACTGCCAGTAGGCTGGTTCAATGTCTTCCACGTACACGGTTGAACACATTTGTGTGCTCGGGCTCTAAACTTATAGTGGTAGTAGCAAAGCCAGTCTGGATCTGCCGGTGTCCTCTTCCTGCTACCGCTAGTGTTGCGCGTACGTGGCGCGCCGTGTGACCGTGATCGGCTTCTCCCACCGCTACGCTGGGAATTTTCAATTTTTCTTAGTCGTTCGCCTAGCTTGTGGATCTCCGCTATGACATCTGGAGAATCACTCCTTGCACTCCGTACTGCGGCCACCCCCTGTATAGGCATTGCATTTTCTGTCACCTTGTCTGCCATTCTGGCCAAAGCGTTAATATCGCTTAAACCTGATGCCGTGAGTATTCCTCTCACCCATCCCGGCAAATGGTTTTGCCAAAGGATGGTAAGGGTTTCATCTGTAACTTTGCCACTTGCCAGCTCTTGCATTTTCCTCAGCAACTGCGATGGCTTCTGGTCGCCAAGCTCCATTTCAGATATCAATTTTTGTACCTTTCTATTTTCTGACTCCTCATAAATGTCAAGTAATCTTGTTTTTAATGTATCATATTTACCATTTTCCGGCTGTTTGACTAATATGTCTGTCACTTGTTGTATAACGTCTTTTCCTAATTTCGATATGACAAACTGAAACTTCGCCTCGTCAGACATCTTCTGCGGGTGTAGCACTGCCTCCGCCTGTATGAACCAGTGTCGCGGCAAATCCGTCCAAAATTCAGGAATTCTCGCCGATACAGACACGCCGGAAACTGACACCTCTGGTTGAGCCATTTTAAATTCCAATGTGTGAGTCGTTACGTGTTGCTACCCGTGCAAAATAACCGCTAATAAAACCGAGTCGGGTCACCACTTTTGTACCACTTTAGTACTATTTGGATACTTATATATTTGGGTTTGAGTAAGGTATGTCGTGTCCCGGGTAGCGGTTATGGGTGATAAATAATAGTAGGCTCTACTGATAAAACACTTATATTGACTATCAGTTACAACGGTTAGGTAACGACTGGCGACAAACCGCCCGTATTGACTTCGTCATAATTACGAAAATGCTTAAGTAGCATTTTCATTTACAATCTATGTGTGTGTGACCACCACAAGGGGTTCAAAAAGCCACTCAGATAGCGACAGCATCCCACGCCCAACCCCCGAAGGGGTCGAGTGAACGATCATCGAAGACTGATGACGCCCCACCGATGGCGATCATCGTCCGTCTCACGCTCAGGACACCGCGCCACATCTCATCAACATGGCTGATAAGGTCTCACATATTGTGTGAGTCTCGTGAAGCGCTTACTATAGAAATGATCCTATGAAGTAAGGTCTTAACAATTCGCTGTTGTAGGGGCTGAGGTCGTTTCGCGAAAAGGCATCTTTGTAGCGCGTGTTATTTTCCCCGACGTTTACATAAATCGCCATCTAACGGTAATTGATAGAACTACTTCGTAGCTCATGACAGAATAAAAAAGAGTGAACATGCTCGCACTTAATTTCCACAGATACATTATTTTATCATCATAATAAGTATGTCAGATGAGATTGTTTTTAAGAGTTATAAAAATATGTAAACTATAAAACTGAGTAAGAAACTTACTGTACAACTGTGCAGTAACTAACTGTACAAAAGCATCACGCCATTCTTTTGGCAACAACCAGAAGGCAAAATAAAATCACAACCAAAATATATCCTTCACCATGATAATGAATCACAAAAATAAATCTATATGAGATTCGATATGTTATTATTAGGGTCGGTTTCACCCAACGATTTTATACTATTAGATATGTTACATGCATACAAAATCACTACAAAAAGTGATTCGAATATAGCTATTCCACTGAGTCGCATACACGCATAATTTTGTGTTTACTTACATTATAAATATTTATGTATATATGTTACCGGCTAGACCTGATTTCAGGTCAAACTAGTTTTGCCTAGGCAAAACTAGTTCTTCCTTTACACTATAAGATTAACTAGTTTGTATAGCCTAGTCCAAACTAATCTATTCTAAGCCCGATAGGATGAATCGTTTTAGGCTAGTCTATATTATTTATTCCTAATATAAATACGCACACTCTAGGATAAACTGGTATGGCCTAGTCTAAACATTATAGTGTTCTAGAAAGTCAAAATAAATAGATATACTGAAATGAAATGCTCCATAATTGGAAAAATAATCATTTTTTTAAAACCATAGCGATTCGCCAATAAAGGTTATGGATAACTGGTATTACAAACGAGAAAGTGTTTTTTTAATAGAAGCAATAATCGTATCTCAATTATTAAAATTATAATTTATTTTTAAATGGTAAATTATTATTGCCTTCTTGCACTGGCATCAGTATGAAGTATTTCAGTTTTTTCATTTCGGTTTATCTATTTATTTTGACTTTTTAGAATACTATAATATTTAGACTAAGCCATACCAGTTTATTTTAGAGAGTACGTATTTTTACTAGAAAAATTAGTTAGACTCGCCTAAACTGGTTTAACCTATCGGGCTAAGGACAGATTAGTTTGGAATAGGCTATACCTACTAGTTAATCCTATCACGTATATGAAGAACTAGTTTGGCCTAGGCAAAACGTTTGTCCTGAAATCGGGTTTGACCAGTAAAATATATAGTTTTTACAATTCCTGAAGACACAACTCGACATTAAAGACAATATTTAAGTAAGTATTTTATTTGTTTCGTTGTTTAATAAGCTACTAAATGAAATTGAGACAATTAGCCAACTTTGTTCGCCTCAATTTCGAGGCGCTAGTGACATATCTAATAGTATAAAATCATTGGTTTCACCACCTTATGATAAATC